>NC_050173.1:49902558-50172558 GCF_008315115.2 Sander lucioperca | reverse complement strand
TGCACATATTTCCCACATAAATAATGAGGGTAGATTGATATGTTTCAGTTCAGGGTTCAGCCACAGGAGCAGAGATTTAGGCTTCATGGGGAAAGTTTTCAAAGGTCATGCCACCAAGTGACAGGTCCGGCCCTGAGGCCCGAGGCTGTCTCAGCAGCAGACTGATGCTGATTTATCTCTATAGGCTGCAGCCTGCTGCTCTAAACCGGACAGGAGAGCAGTTAGGCTTAGGAAACCAAAGTCTAATGACCCCTATCATTAGACTTTGGTTTCCTTGGGGGGGGGGAATAATTCATATTTTCGCAAAACTATATTGGGCACATAAACCAACTCCATTAACATTTTACCATTTAAAAAAATTAATAAAAAATAAAAAAAATAAATATATATATATATATATATATATATTGCCCACAAAAGCAACGGCAAAACTGTATCACTTTGAATTATCATAGCGAGATAGAACATATTATAAAGGCCTTCTGAACATATTATAAAGACAGAACATATTATAAAGATAGAACATATTATAAAGGCCTACTGAAAATGACAAACATTGAGAGAGGCAGACACGCCAAACCTCCATTGGAAAAGTATTATTTTTTTGTCTCAGTGGTGATCTGGCAACGTGAATGAGCCCATTTAAAATCAGTAGGCTACTCCCCAAATAATGAGCACTAATATTCCTGTTTTTTTAAAAGCCCATGATAGTGTGTTACAGGCAGGAAGTCATTAGATTGAAAGCATTTTTGTTCATTATTCATTTAATCGGAATAACAACTCATCTAGATAGTTACTTGTTTGACAACATGTTTATAATTTAGTTTAAGCGTAACATTATGAGCCCATATAAATACGGTATGATGTTTCAGGGGGAAAGGCATCAAAACACTATATTTTGTTTTCTCTGAAAAGTGGATTTTTTTCCTTCGCGATGATCCCCTACTCGATGTTTATAGTTAACAAATCTTTTAATTTACTCCACTGCCTAGAGAAAATAATCTGAGTCAGAAAATAATCAGCAAAAGATTCCCTCAAAGCCGCCAAATAAACACAAACAAGCAGCTATACAAACATGACAAACAACCACAAAGTACCATTTTATGAAGATAAAATTAAAGAAATTACGAGTGATTAGTTTGTGTTATGTGCACGTCGGCCGGGAGAGCCTGCAGTGCTGCATGGTGTAAGTGTAGCAGGGCTGGCTCGGGTTATCTGTGAATGGGCTCTTTATTGGAGGCGCGGAGCGGGGATTTGCCTTTTATTCGCCTCGCTATGGAAACGCGCTCGACGGCAGAAAAATGTTGATGTGAATAAAAGGAATCAGCACAAGGAGCGTTTCTAGAGAAGCATCTGTTACACTTAGAAACTTAGACTATCGAGAGCATTACAACCCCCTCTCCAAGTCCCTCTCCTGTCAGCTTTATGCTCCCAAAAACGCACACTTTATTTTTTGTAACAAGACCAAAAATAGGCCTATTTAAGATGTAATTTTCTTTGGCTATTTTGCGCGTGGAATCAGTTAAGCCAAATTTAAAACCTTAAATTGTGTTAACGCGACAGGCTCAGATTTACTCAAATTTGTCTGTAGGATAGGCCATTTTTCTAGAGAATTCATTCTCCAAAATCAATTCGCTTTGGCGTGTCATTTAATACGACACGAATGTAAATACAGGAATTGTAATGAAATAACCCTACTGCCATTGTGCTAAAAAATGAATAAGTGTTTGCATTTAATTCTGCATAATTTCATCCCAGAACAACTCAAACGAAGCAACCCGGTTCAGCAAACTAGGCAACTCGATCAACCGTGCCATTCCCATCAAATATTCAGTCTCTTTTCAGTGAAGTTTCAAAGAGTAAACTGCTTGAAGAATTTACAGCCACACTGGAATTAGAATAAGAACACAACAACAAACAAATACATGTGTTGAATTATTTCCCACCCATCTACAGGCCTACAACACGAGGCTAGAGAATGTCCTGTCATCACCCGTCCCTCCCGGCCGCTGTGTGTCATTCCTCCGGTTACCGAGGCCCCGTCCACCCTCCAGCGGCCCCGTCCACCCTCCAGCGGCCCCGTCCACCCTCCAGCGGCCCCGTCCACACATCCAGCCCGCGGTCGGCTCACCTGCTCCAGCCTCCTCTCTGTCTCTGTCTCCACAAGCAGCTCCTCGGCTCAGCGCTCTTTAATGACTTTCTGGTGGCTGCAGCCTTCTTTTATTTCTCCTAAATGTATGAAAATGTATGCAAATTTAAATCAAGCTTAACCTGGGAGCTCGAGCAATATATTTAATGGAATTTCAAACCAGTAAGGAGACTGGGACGCAGTCGTCCTCTAATGGCAAATATAATTACGCAGCTAAGTTAGTTCACATTTATGCAGATAGATCTTTTACAACTCTGAGAGGAACTGATGAGATTCTTAAAGACTGGAAGTGTGTAGTGCGTGAGGACACATTTATTTCTTGGAGAAAATGTAGAAATGTTGAAGTTTTAGGCTGTGAACATGTCCGATGAGTGCATGATTCCATGTGGGGCAAAAAGTGTGAGGTGTGTGTTTGGCCTGTAAAATAAATGTTAATTTTTTTAAAATATCTTATGGAAATCCTATTTTAAATAGGCCTACTAAATTGCCATTATAGGCCCAGGCCATGCATTATTTTTGTCTGACCAAATGGTTATGGATAATGAATGTCCTGTGCGTAAAACTCTTCCGCGTAAAACACTATCTTGAGAAGCTCATGCTATAAACACCTGGAGAAGTATTCTCTAAAAGTTAATAATTAGCAATGAGAACCGCTCTTGGTTTGATTGTATCCTTCTACATTAAGTGCTGGCACGTCTAACAAATGCCATTGCGCCTTAATCTCCTCCTTCGCACGCGCTCAAGGGTGACAGGAGAAGCAATAAACTCGTGCGTAAATCAGTTGGAAACTTTAATTAATAAACAGGAACTGCGCTCCACGCGCACATCGTTGCACAGCCAGACCCACTGGACCAGCATTCCGTCTCATTTCCGGTTCGACTGCCTGTAACCCTTTCCTATCCGCAGATCTGCTTCCACAGGCGGAGTTTTTGGCAGTCTGCGCCGCCATTGGTCGAGACGCGTCGTCACTGCGTCTCCGTCGGCCTGTGAGTGGCGGTGGAGGCTGTCAGTCAATGGCAGGCTGCTGCCGAGACTCCAGAGAGAGGGAGATGTCAGAGGCTGAGCTGCTCCCTTCCTTCAGTAGCACTAGCGGGGTTCAGCAGCCAGCATGGCCACAGCTGCCTCCAGCCCCTACACCCTGCTCAGCTCCAGTCCCATGATCCACCCGGACAGCCAGGCCATGCAGCCTGCTAGCCCCTACAGAGGCCACCAGAAACTCCTCCAAAGTGACTACCTGCAGAGCGTCCAGAGCAACGGACACCCTCTCGGGCACCAATGGGCGAGCAGTCTGTCGGAGGGCAGCCCCTGGTCGGCCTCCATGGAGCAGCAGGACGTAAAACCCGGCCGAGAGGACCTGCAGCTTGGCATCATCCATCATCGCTCCTCGCACGTAGCGCATCACTCCCCTCATCACAACAACCATGGCAACCACCCGGGAGCCTGGGGAACTCCAGTGTCCCACAACTCCTCCATCACCAGCGGGCAGCAGATTAACATCTACTCGCAGACGGGCTTCAATGTCAACGGCATGCTGGACCACGGTGGCCTCACACCTCCACCCAACCCGCAGGGCCAAGGCATGCACCCGGGCCTCAGGGACACGCTCAGCCCCGAGCACAGCGACCTCGGCGGCCACCACTGCCACGACCACTCCGACGAGGAGACGCCGACTTCGGACGAGCTGGAGCACTTTGCCAAGCAGTTCAAACAGCGGAGGATCAAGCTGGGCTTTACGCAGGCGGACGTGGGTTTGGCTCTGGGCACGCTGTACGGGAACGTCTTTTCCCAAACCACCATCTGCAGGTTCGAGGCTCTGCAGCTGAGCTTTAAAAACATGTGCAAACTAAAGCCGCTGCTGAACAAGTGGCTGGAGGAGGCAGACTCGTCCACAGGCAGCGCTAGCAGTATAGACAAGATAGCAGCTCAGGGGAGGAAGAGGAAGAAGAGGACGTCCATCGAGGTCAGCGTCAAGGGGGTTCTGGAGACGCACTTTCTCAAATGTCCCAAACCCTCCGCGCCGGAGATCACCTCGCTGGCGGACTCGCTGCAGCTGGAGAAGGAGGTGGTGCGCGTGTGGTTCTGCAACCGGAGGCAGAAGGAGAAGCGCATGACGCCGCCGGGAGAGCCGCCGCCGCACGAGGGACCCTATTCTCACAGCGGGAGCGCGGGAGACGCCTCCTCGTGCCATGATCTCTGACCGAAGCACCGGGAGGAATCCCCCGGCATGCACAGACTTTAGAGCGCAGGGGCGCGCGGTGGCACCTCCAAGCTCCCCGTGGCTGTCCCGGACTCAGACAGACTCCTCCAGCTGCCTCCAGCACTGACACACAACAACAACAACAACAACAAGAAGAACAGAGATACACCTGTTCAGCCTTCGTCATTTTCTAACTGTCATGAGGGCATTATTCTAGAGCGGCATATCAGACGTCACATTTCAGATTACCTACCTTTGGAGCCCGGCAAATTATTTTCTACATCACGGATATAAATACAAAATGTGCCTAATAACCTGCCAGCGCCTTTGGTTTGTGTCACCATTTCTCATCAGCTCGATAATAATGCTATTTGGCGGACTGACGTTTTGTTTTCATTTGTTTGGGCTTTTCTCACACTCGTTCTGTTGTCTGATCAGCAGAGTGAAACCAATAATTATATCACAGTTTCTTAATTGATTTGTTGCAGCACCAGAGGCCGTTTTACAGTCCACCTCATGCTTCCCTCGGGCTTATACCATGCTTTAGTTCTCACCATATTTACACTCATTATTTTGTAACATACTCGTAGCAGATCTGTAATTGTTTTTTTGCATATGCAAATATAGGCCCTCATTCCAGTTGTAGAGGTATTGCTACCAACATAATAGCACTTGGAGGTTGTTGTTTTTTTTTTTTTTTTTAAATGAAATTCCTCCCTTATGGCCTGTAGCTTATGAAGCCACACACAGTTACAGCTATTTATAAATTCATTTATTTGATTTCAATCATCTTCGACCATATAAACTGTGTGGACTCTGAAACAGAGCCGAGAATAGAGAGAGAGAGAGAGAGAGAGAGGGGTTGATGACGCTATACACCTGCCTATAAGTTTATTGTACGTTCAGTATCAAAATTTTATAATCTTAAATACTCCTGTTATTGGTTTATTTCTTAAGTATTTTTTCGAATATTGTACAGTTTTATATATTACCCTTTTGAAGTCATTAATTTAAACAAATGCTCCTAGTTATTCATGCACTTAATTAGCAATGTAAACACACACACACACACACACACACACACACAATATTTTCAGTAAGATTGAACTGTTTCGGCGGTTTTATTCCAAATTTCGATGACAGCTCAAGTAATTATTTATTTTCAGTATAAAGCTTGTATTATGTTTTGAAATAAACTATGTATGTTGTAATAAACAATTTCTTGCTACAACTGTTCACTGTCCAAAACAGAATTCAACTTCTGAGGAATGAAAATTGAATAGTAGGCTTAAAATCATACAAAATAATAATAATAATAATAATTATTATTATTATTATTATTATTATTATTATTATTATTATTATTATTCAAAATAGTGAAAGCAATAATTAAAATGTATAATTATTTTTTTTAATTCAATATTCCTTTTAAATGTGTACACAATTTATTGATTGATTCAATTTGAAAATTGTGAGTAATTCTAATTATACTGAAGAGAATATTATGCTCCATTTATGTATTTATACAACTATGCTTAAGCAGCATAACTTTCACTCAGCTTCAGTATTATGTCAAAGGGCAACGTTCTCCAAGTTGACTAACAGCTGTAAACTATCCAGCGGTTGAACAGGACCTTGGCTGCAGGTCTGCAGGCTCTACGATCACAGCCAACTCAAGTCGCTTTCTCCAGCACTTCCACTGAAATGTTATTGTCCGGGCCCTCTGCCCTCCTCAATCAGACATGCGTGATTTATCGCCTGGGCCGCTGGGCCTGACAGCAAAACACAATGACACACACACACACACACACACACACACACAATCAGAAGCAGATGAATCTCATTTCAAAGACTACAGCTGCGTATAATTGGCCATGCAAGGGCAAAATAGAGCTATATTCCAAAAAAAAAAATCATAATGCCTAAAAATAATTTACGGCCCGTGGATGCAGCGCTGCTTAAATGATTCAAAAACAGAGCTGGAGAGGGAGAGTGAAGGAGGGGAGAGAGGAGAAGAGGAGAGGAGAGGCGGAAGGGTGCTGGGCCTTGCCTTGAAATGGAGAGCCTGACTGGAATACTAATGCATCTGAATTTATGCATCTCCTCAGTCTGCAGCCCTGAGAGGGGGGTGGGGGAGACAGAGAGAGAGAGAGAGAGAGAGAGAGAGAGAGAGAGGGAGGGAGAAGGGTGTGAGGGTGGAGGTGAAAGGGGGCGGTTATGTAGAAGAAGAGAAAAGTAAAACCATGGCTGATTGATTCCATCCATCTATTTTAGTTCAAAATAATCCCTGATTTCAAGAGGAGGGGGAAGAGAAAATGCCCCTAGATGGAAGGAGAGCAAGCAGCCAAGCAAACAGGCAAAGCAAAGCGAGCCAAGGTTCAGAGCAGCACTGCTGCAGTATCCTTGAGCCTCTCTTCCCCCTCATACTGCTTCAGTGTGGAGTCAGGATGCTTCAAAACCTTTCCCAGCGCCTTCCAAATATGTCTCTAAAGAGTAACTGACACCGCCACAATAAATAAGTTACTACTGAAAAAATGATTGACTCAGGAAAATGTGTAAAGGACAGTGAGACAAACATACCAGGTGAAAGATATATTTCAGCAGAGGCATTAAATGATGAAGAAGAAAAAAAGAATGACAAACTTCAGGTAATTATTTCTCCAAAAATGCTTGAGGTTGGATGACTCGGCTTTGCACTAGCAGATAACTGACCCTCTGAATCAGATCCTGAGTGAGAGCGGACTGATCATCAGACAGGACAGCAACAAACAGAAGCAGCATGGTGACTTGTGTACCGCAGTAGCAGTTTGGAGGAGGATGGTTGTTTGCTGTCAGGGGGATAATGGGACCGGCTGACTCACACCTTTTTCATATAATTGTATCTCATCTCAAACCTTCTATTCTCTTTGACTTCACTCGGAATCCTCTTTCAAAGACTTTGGTTGAAAGTTAAAAGTCAAAAGTGTAAAAAAAATCTTCTAAAATAAATTGTTTTCCAAAGCTTTTAGTAATAGTGTTATTTTTCCCAAGCTTTTCAAAAAACGAAACTGTCTAAAGGTCAATAAAGTGAATAAAACACATTAGGATTAAAGAGGCGTAACTTTAAAGCAGGGTGGCACACATTTACTGAGAAAGCATGCAGGCACAAGTTTGTGAGGCACAGATGCAGTGTTTGCAGTAAAACCAGTATGTAGGAGGTGAAAGAGAGGACATTCAACAGCACATTCATCTTTAATTGGAAAGGGGGAGAGCAGAGGGCTGCCTACAGAGAATGCAGACGGCTTCCCACATGAGAGGATTCCTACATGGGAATAATGAATATCTGCTGCTAGTCGGCCACATGGCTGACATCAGTCCTTTATTTTCCACAAAGTCTCACTTCCACCATGTTATAATTGTATTTTCACACCTCGTCTGTCAGGCCACAAAGGTCTGGTTCTTGTCTTCATGCTGGTTGCTCTGTTGTGTCGTAACTTATCCATGTCCCAAAGCAGTGGTGCCCAACCTTTTTGGCTTGTGACCCCTTAAAACAAAGCAATGTCTACTTGTGACCGTCATAGCCAGCTGCATATTGTAAGTCTACCAGTTGGGATGAGTTTAATCAAAGATAGTCGTAAGAGCCAATTAGTGCCCTTGGTATAAATAGGAACCAATCTTTGGTTCCTCGGGTGCAACCCGAAAGCACATACAGTTTTTGACCACATGCACACACGCACACCAACACCACAACACTAAACAGGCATACATACAAGCAGTGATTTGTCTGGAAACCCAACTAAGATATCATGGAAATAAATGGAACCAAAGGTTTTAACTGCAAATACGACTTGGACTTTCATTGATCAAAAGGTAAAAAGTGTGTAAATTACTCTACCTGTGGAAGAGCACCTCAGGGGCTTAAAGCTTTTGGCCTTAAACACTTGGAATTGTCATATCCTGTCCCGAGCCCGAGGTCTTCAGGCCTGTTCTACTTTACACTTGTTGTCAGTAAGTCTTTAAATGGAAAAACAAAATACACAATAAAAATTTTACAAATGACTGAAATTACAAGAAAAAACTAAATTAACTAAAAAAATTTATAATATATTAATAATTAATTAATTATGTATTTTATATGTGAAATGTATTGTAATAATTTTTCATAAAAAAATAGATAGGCTATATTAAGTTCTAATTTTACATTGGAATTATAGCTCATCTATCAGTGAGATGGGTGGTATATTTTTTAAGTAACAGTAGTATTTCATTACTTGGGCATGACAAATATTCTGTGAGAATTCCCAAAATGACCATATATCTTCTTACGGCAACCAAAATCCTGTATAGAATAGTTCATTTAAAAAACACAAAGTTCCAATATCTCCATAAGTCAATAGACTAGAGTAGTAGAGTGTTTCAATGTGGATGAAAATGAATGACACAAGTGGATCAGGCACACAGACCTCTGCTGTTGCTAACACATACGGCAGAAGCATACAGGACGTCCTGTTAAAGAATACCAATTCTGGAAAAGTAGGTCCTGACTTGAGAGCATTACCAGAGCTAAACCTTCAAATAGTGACAGTCACTAAGAAATTGTTGTTTCAGCCTGAGAGAATAAGCGAGGCTTCAATTTGCTTTGGAACCACTACTTTTATGCATTTTCACACCAGAAACTGAACGTTTTGAGCTGTATAAACACATTGTTTGGCAATGCTTTTCACACTTGTTGCAGGGATCGTCTACACACAGATCCATCACATTTTCAGTGTATTTGTGCTCACAGTTGCACACTTGGCAATTCAAGCAGTCATGCTACTGCAGGGCACTGACACGACTTCAAAGTGAATATAACCAAACTTGATAACTGATCACTGGAGGGCAGAAAACCTCTGCAGGTAACACCAGTGTATTCGAGGACACAATTATTTGCAGGTAACTGTAACTGATAGCAGAGGAGAGAAGAAAGCAGAGTGGATGAGGAGGAGGGGAGGGGAGAGGGTGTCGAAGAAGAAAAGAAAGACGAAAGAACCTGCAATATGACTAATCGCATAACCTAAAATCAATTTCACATCCTCGGTTCTGGTATCCTCTGACAAGTCAGGCAGCTACAGTTTGTAGGGTGGGGGTGGGGTGATGTGAGATATACAATACATCCAGCCAAGGGGATCCCAATATCAAAGTCTTATAGACTTATAGAGTCATCATGAATAGAAACATTGAGCATACTTCTTTGTTGCTACTGGTAACATCTTAAATCCTCCTCACGTCTTCAGGCTCTCAGAAACCTGGTATCTCCAATTCTTACATCCAGTCATTTATTAATTAATAATCAATGCCTACTTGTCTACGCATAATCAGCTGCATACTGATAACGATGCATATATCTAACAGTTGTGATGAGTTTAATCAAAGATAGTTTTTTCCTTGTTTGGTTGGAATCATTTCTGAGCATTAAAACACTTAGAACAGTCCAGTAATTCACAAGAAAAATAGCAAAGAAAAGGGGAATTTGTTGTGTAGCAGGAATGTTTTTGATTTTTTTTTTCATATCCTGTCCCGACCCCGAGGTTGGAAACCACTGTCTTAAGGCATATTCTACTTTACACTTGTTGTAAATGGAATTGACAAAAAAAAACAACTAAAATAACTCAAAATAATATCAAATATTTATTTAATATGTAAACAAATGAAAGTGAGAAAAAATATTTTCTTTTAAAATACATACAGTATATAACATTTTGGAATATAGCTGGTAATAATATTGAATTCCCAAAATGAAAAAATATTTTCTTAAGGCAACACAAGACACACCTCCTAAGATCAGTGCAGGCTCACAGAAACCTGGTATCTCCAGTCCTACATCCAGTCACTGGCAATTATTTGTAAAAAAAAAAAAAAATGGTTTCGGTAGAACAGCTGCCTCTGTGATCTCATTGTTCTTCTCTGTTGAGGCTGTGGCATTCATGTCTTTGCAATTACTTTGACAATTAAAACCATATTAGGGTTGTGCAGTGTGATGGCTCCATTAAGGAACATAGGAACTCTGAGTGACATCCACACTTTGTTATTTTGAGGCTGACACTGCTGCAAACTTTGTTATGTGATGCTAAGTGCTCACACGTGGCTGCACACCTGCAGCTAGGAGGCCGCAGTTTAAAAGCAACAGAAAAAGGTGCATGCACACACACACACACACACACACACACACACACACACACACACACACACACACACACAAAGAGTGGTATATGAGAGGAGAAAGGCCTGTTTATGACACAGAGAGTAAATCAGTGTGTCTGATATCTTCATTCGAGACAGTGCTGATCACTGCTCGTCCTGCTTGTTCCACATTAGCTCATTATCACACACGCTCACTCCATTAATTCTCTTGCTTTTATTAGCAGCAAGAGTGGATACACACGCACACATGCATACACACATAAACACACAGTAGACTGATGACAAGCACTGCTTCTACCTCATCTGACAGCTAATGGCTTCATTAGGAGCAGCGTGTTAATTGGCTGACTTTGGGGAGACGCTCGTTAATGAGGATAAATAGATTCACACCTGAGCGGGGCGCTGCCCAGGCACAGCAGCACTGTGGGAACTCTGGATGACGAGCAAATGTGGAGCGCATATACATATGAATGCAGCACTTTATTATGGAGTATAAGGCAACGTGACAGACCTCTGTCCCGTTTTTCCTTCCTCCCAGCCTGAACACAGTTGTGTTTTCCTTTGCCAGGCAGACTTATTAGCCGAGTGGTTGATTAGCACCAGGAGGCCAAAACAAAGAGCAGTATGTCAAAACAATTAGCCCCACTGTTTACCTCTCAGCTCCCAGGCTGACTACTAAATGCATCTAATCCAGAGAGAGGGAGAGAGAGAGAGAGAGAGAGAGAGAGAGAGAGAGAGGACACGGAGTCAGCTCAGACAGTTGCAGAAAAAGGACAACAGCTGGTCCATAGGCCAATGTGTGTGTGTGTGTGTGTGTGTGTATGTATATGTGTATGTGTATGTGTGTGTGTGTGTGTGTGTGTGTGTGTGTGTGTGTGTGTGTGTGTGTGTGCATGTGAATTGATGGGAGCAGTCCTCGTGCCTCAATCCATCTGCTCTCCTGCCTAGATCTCCATCCTGTGCTGTCTGGTCATGAAAGCTCAGGCACGCACACACACACACACACACACACACACACACACACACACACACACACACACACACACACACACACACACACACACAGATTAGAGGAGCTCATATTCTCAGGGGAGCAGGGGGTTGGACAGACAAAATGGAAGCAGGCGAGACTGATCATTTACATAAGGGTAGGACACAGACCCACTGAGGGACGCTGCTGTGTGTTCAACGGCCATGTAACTTCTCATGCACTGCACAGTGTTACCACCTAGTGGTGGCTAATACACTTTGCATCTCATTTAGGTTTCATTAGGAGAGGACACAAAGGGGAATAAAGCTGGGAGGTGGCTTACTACCCCTCTGATCTAACCATGACAATACTTTGGGTTTAAAGCTGCAATAATCAATGTTTTTGTATAAACAATTGTTAAAATGACTACGTGTAATGTGAACGTGCTCAATCTTGGAGAATTATCTCCAAACTGCAGTTCCCCTCAGCTCATGCTACATGTGCACCAAATGACTGACAAAGTTAGCGACTATCTGGGGAACTAAGTGTAGCATTTAGCAGCTAAAGAGCCAGATATTTCCCTCAGAGGTTGATGGAGACCAAAGTACCAGAGTAGAGCTAAACGGAGAGGGATGATCGGACTAGAAACACGACTCCAAATGAATGCAAATGTTGCTCCGTATCTGCTGGATGTGTAAATAGTCAACTGTTTGCTAACACATCCCCATATGACCTTTTGTTAAGGAATAATACATCAATAATGTGTTTACATCTTGTTCCACTTCCCCAAAGTGGACCAAAAAATCAATTGACATCGCTTTAATTTGCCAAAGTTTTAAAGCCTCTGAACACCCACGCAGGTGTTTTCAGTTAATCTGGCTGATTAGACTCTGCTCAGGTTGAAGGTGGGCCAGAGCTTTGATGAGAAGTTATTAGGTCACAAATTCATTTGTACCAATAAGAATTATACAGCTGTCGTTTGTCCCGCACTAAACAGGTGCAATAGCACTAACAGGGGACTCAGGAAGATGTCAATCAATCAGTCTAACCACACCCACACAGTCCTGGAAGGGGCCCAATTTGCCACATTAACTGAAAACACTTGTAGGGGTGTTCAGGGCCTTTAAAGGAGAATTCCGGTCGATTTCAACACGTAGCTCTGTTGTTTTTAAATTTGGAGTGCTGTCAGTAGCGAGAAAAACGAAAACACTCGGTGCTGCCTACACCGTGTTATCCTCCTGCTAGCGTTAGCACCCAGCAGGCTGTAACAGGGCAAGTTTTAAACGTGCTTTTAGCCTTTTAACATGTTTGAGATGTCATTACAAGTGCCTACCCATGTGAAGTGATTGCTTCCAAGTGAACACAGTGAATCTGACTGCAGTGGGTATGCATTGGAGATGCAGTGCATGGATAATAAACTGGACTGGACAACACACACCAGCCACCTGTACAGAAAGACACAAAGCAGGTTGTACTTCCTGAGGAGACTGCGGCCTTTCAACATCTGCAGCAAACTGCTGTTGATGTTTTACCAGTTAGTTTGTTTACTTTTTGTTTACTTCCTATATTTAGCTAAAAGTTTATTGTTATTCTTATACTATATTTTTTCTATACTGTATTTTTTGTTTATACCACTTTATTTTCTATACAAGTGGTCTGTAAGCTGCTGAAATCTGCTGCTGGAAATCTAATTTCCTTGCGGGAGTCATCCCTAAATGATCAATAAAGAGAAGTCTAAGTAGATGTGAAAGAAATGCATAAAAGTTGTGCTAATTCACACCTCTGTTTAGTTCCGGCGGTGAGACGGCAGTAAGAGTGCTTAGGGACCGTCTACAAACTACAACACCAAAAAGAGATACAAAAATATGTATTAATTTAATGATTGAATCAGGTAGTGTCTCCAAACTTACCTGAATTATAACGTGTCTCCTGCTAGTTGTACTACAGCACTTATTTAAAAAAAAAATAAGCATATGCCTATTTTTGAAAATATTTTTGTATCTCTTTTCCAGAACTAAACAGAGCTGAATAAGCACAACTTTTATGCATTTCTTTCACATCCACTGCAGTCAGATTCACTGTGTTCACTCGGAAGCAATCACTTCACATGGGTAGGCACTTGTAATGACATCTCCAGCATGTTAAGAGAAAAAAACATGTTTATAACTTGCCCTGTTTCAGCCTGTTGGGTGCTAACTCTAGCAGGAGGATAACACGGTGTAGGCAGCACCGATTGTTTTCATTTTTCTCGCTACTGACAGCACTCCAAATTTACAAATAACAGAGCTACGTGTTGAAATCGACCGGAATTCTCCTTTAAGAGATCGGTCTGAGATTTCTGTCGCCATCACAAGAAAATGTGATGTTTACAATGCTTAAACAATTACATTATTGCTACAAACACTTTTAGGGACAAGTAAAAAGTTCCATTAAAAAGTGTTCACAGTGATGTCTGTGGAGCAGCGTAACAGGACTGTGCTTTACACAAACATGACATTTACCTGCATTATAGTGGAAGAAATCTCAGGCATGGACAGCTCAAAATCCAGCTGAACAAACAATTAGAAATATGGTTTTGTTATTCAGGTGAATCAACCACTCTTTAAAGTGACAATGTAACATTTGACGGAAGACATAATTATTCTTACAAATGAAAAGTTGAATTCATAAGAAATAAAACACCCTTATTCCATTCAATACAATCGGTGGTTTTGCTGTTACAGCCTTGCTTGTTCTGGTTCAGTAGCTTATGGTGGCTAATGTTAGCAAATAGATGGACATTGCTGTGTAATTCACATTACGGAGTCAATTTGCTGACTTTTTAACTTGTCTTCTTGTGTTACACTAAGTTTTAACATGTAACAAATAAACACTTCAATGGTTTTGTCATTAAGTTAAATAAGTAAACACAATCTACCTCTCCAAAAATGAGTGGACGACAATGGGAGCTGTTAAGCAAAGTGTAATACTGATTGTCTTTAAATCCTTCCTAGAGTTCGACTGTTGTTGCCTTGCATTAGGATTTTCTCCTGAGTGGACGGATGTTTGTGATAGAACAAACCAGCTTGGACGCCACTTGATGCATGTCAATAATGATCTTTAATGTCAATATATACAGAACTTGAAAGAAAAATAGAATCTTAAAAATCAAATGAAATAAATACAATATCATACAATTTCCACAATGTCTTTTTGAAGAGATATCCATGGAAATCTTTTTTAATTTTTTTATTCAGCCTCTCTGGTTTGACGGGGTGCGTCCCGTCCCCCCCAGAGAAATCCCTACAGCTCCCCCACATGCTCTTCATATATATATATATATATATATATATATATATATATATATATATATATATATATATATATATATATATATATATATATAAATATATATAATATATATATATATGCAAACTAGAATTTCTGTCATTGTGAACACATTGTTCCACCTTCGAACTTATCTTTTGTCCATCTGCAGCTTATTCTTCCTCTTTTGATACATTGTTAGCATCACACAGACGGTGCATCTTAAGGGAAAAAGAAATACAGGTTCTGTCCACACACGCATTTATGTAACAAAAGTGTTGGCAGATGATTTTGATCCAGATGGACTTTTTTTTTTATCCGCCACAAGCAGAATCATATCTAATAATATAATCAATTTTAATGTCCCTCAGTCATTATCATCCTGCCAACACTCGTGCACATAAACCCATTACCTCACTTTAAAGAAAAGAAGTTAAGACAGCAAAAGCCAACAAGGGAAGGAGAGAGAACTGAGGAGGATGGCAGAGCGCAGATGAAGAGAAGTGTGT
This sequence comes from Sander lucioperca, assembly GCF_008315115.2. NCBI lineage: Eukaryota > Metazoa > Chordata > Actinopteri > Perciformes > Percidae > Sander > Sander lucioperca. Next base: position 50,157,265 of record NC_050173.1, on the reverse strand, counting down.
GCGTGTGTGTGTGTGTAGGGGGGGGGGGGGGCACAGTTTACCGAAGCAGCTTTGAATCAGCCAATCACAGTGAAGGAAAACATCAGCTGGTGTGTTTCTCTTCCCCACACGCGGGAAGAGAGAATGAAAGGCGAGGAGGGCAAGTGCATATGAAAGCTGTGGAAATAAATACAAGTCTGTCTCCCCAGCAGTAACTGATATGTGAGTTCCCCCTCTTCTTCTTCAGCTGACTTCTTCACAATGCAACCTCGTCCAGTGTGAGAGTGCATATGTTGGGTGAGTCAAATAAATAGATAAAAAGGGAGACAGTAGGTCTGACTGGCCAGGACTTCGGTCTGTGTGTGTGTGTGTGTGTGTGTGTGTGTGTGTGTGTGTGTGTGTGAGTGAGAGTCTGACTGAGAGTGAGGTCAACACTGGAGGGCGAGCGGTGGTTGTGTCTACATGTCTGTTGAGGTGAGTTTCTTCATGCTGCGTCTCTGGGCTAGACTGGACGCTGCCACGGGCTCCAGCACCGGCTGACTCGTCTTCTGGCTCAGCGCTGAATAGGTGGCAGCCATGGCTCCCTGGAAAACACAATGAACACTTGACTTTAACTTTTAAATAGATACAAGACTCCAGCTTTGAAGCAATTCTACTAACACTTCGCTGGTGTGTGTTGTAAGTTTGCATTCCTTTCCTAAAGAGTGTGCACAGGAGATCAGTCGGTTTTGTGGTACTAAACAAGCAAGTTTTTGGATTTTGTGATGCTCAATGTACCCTGATAAATTATCGTTATCCACTCAGCAAAAGAACCATTCATCTTGACAGTTTTTTTTCAGATTCTGGTTGAGTTATGCTGGCTAAGGTTAAGTTAACTTTAAGTAAACTTTACTATCCCCGAATGGGGCAATTATTTCTACTGCCAGCAGCTTTTCCACCAAAATTAGCGCATATATTGTAGTGGAATGGCTTCGAATGACGACCAAAAACTTTTACTGTGAACATTTATTGTTCAATGTGTTGCAGTTTTACAAACAAGAAAGGGAACGAACTTAAGCATGACGGACATGTTTGCATCTAGCGTCTCACTTTCAGCTCATTACACAAGCTAGCAAGAGTACACAACAGACAACTTCTGTGTAGGCTACTTCAACATAAAAGCACTTCCTGTGACGGTTCGTAGTAAACTTAATTACTGTTAAACAAATAAGGTTGTGTACCTTTTCATATATTAGCTGTAAATAATTTAAGTAGTAAGTTTTAACCACACTATAATTTACCATTTCCCTTAACTAAACAACATGAATTCCTTATTCAAGTGCTTTTTAACAAACATTTCACAACATATATGCAGGTCTTTTAAATGTGGAAAAACCCACTAAAAGTGGCCGGGTTGGCTCAGTGGGTAGAGCAGGCGCACATATACTGAGAGGTTTATGCCTCGACGCAGAGGTCCAGGGTTCGAGTCCGACCTGTGGAACCGACCAGGGTTCCTGCATGTCTTCCCCCTCTCTCTCCCCTTTCTCACCTAGCTGTCCTGTCAAAATAAAAGGCACAAAAGCTAAAAAAATAATCTAAAAAAAACCCCACTAAAAATAGGTGATAAGACTCCTTTCCCATTGCCAGTAGACGAGTATGCCTTTCTGTTGTTTTTTTCACTGGTGTTACTTAGTAAACAGTAGACACTAGAAAGCAGCATGGAGTCCAGTGAAAATGGTACGGTGGTTACTTTATATCTGTTACTTATTTAGTTGCTCTTTTAAATTTGTTGCAGACTAATTTGGATAGATGTTTTCGAGTGCTGCGTGCACAGAGACGGACAAAATTTGTCACTGAGATGACGTGCGTCAAAGCATAACGCCGGAAAAAGGGGCAAAAATTAGCGCATCCACCTGGGTGTCATGTCTCCATCACTGTCGGTTGGAGCTGGAGCCCACAAATACTGTGACTACTGCAGTCATTTGTCCCGAGAATGAATGCAGACTGTAACCTTTCCCACCAAAGACAAAAGCCAGATGGTAGTGGGTGTTAGTGGGTTTTTTTGTCCAGTGGGAAAGAGGCTTTACTTTACATTGTATTGCTAATTGTTTGTTTGTTTATCTTGTACCACCCACTTATCCAGAGAATGAATCAGAAACGCGTCATACTCTACATCATCTGAAAATGTGCCGCACTTTACATCAGATACAGCTTAAAAAAGTCGAAAAAACAGTAGGTATGCTGGTATTTTATGTTTTGTTATCCTATCTTATTTCTTATCTCTAGTATATTTCTTGTATTTTCTGTATGTTCTTGGAACTCCATCCATCCATCCATCCGTCCATCCATCCAGGGTCCACAGTCAGCAACACCAAAATTCAGACTGACGAGTGGAAAAATGATGCACGGTCTGCATTGTGCTAATAGAAAGGTAAAATTCAATGTGACCAGTGTGAGTCCATTGAACCATCCATCCTACATGACGATAATTGTACTGTCTGACGGCGGGGTGGTAATGACGCTGGAAATCTATCAATAAAGCTTTGCTTGGATGTCAGAACTGAACACTGCTGCTGACCAGGTGCATCCCTTAATGGTGATACTATCCACGGATAACGTGCAATGTCACAACTCATGCATTACAACGGCTTCATAGACACGACAGTGACCTATGCCGCTGTCCTTCACAGTCACCAGGCCGCAGAAATGTGAGGTCGAACGAGATGTTCACTGCATGAAAACTCTACAGGAATGTGTCGCGTGGGGGTGAAGATCCATCTTGTTGAACCTTTGCTTTGAAAATTCTACGTTTTTCTGGAGTTCTAGCTCAAGTATAACTGATAAAATACTGTATTTCCCATTTCTTTTTTAAGATTCATTTTTATGGCATTTCTGCCTTTAAATCACAGCTCAGACATGAGAGGGGGGAGAGAGGGGGAAGACATGCAGGAAACCGCCGCAGATCGGATTCGAATCCTGGGCCTCTGCGTCAAGGAATAAACCTCTACATTTGGGCGCGCACTCTACCAACTGAACTATCCTGATGCCCACAAAATACTGTGGGCCCTATTTCAACAATCTAGTCACACGGCGTGAAGCGCCTGGTGCAGGTGCGTTTAGGGCGTGTACAAAACCACTTTTTCTAGTTTAATGGCGGAAAAAAAAGGGTCGGTGTGCCGGGTGCATGGTTCAAAAGGGTTGTACTTAGTGCCAAAATAATTATTGGTGAGTTTTGGGCGTATCATGCAATAAACCAATCAGAGATCATCTCCCATTCCCTTTAAAAGCCAGGCGTGTTTGGACCTTGGAGCATTGCTATTATGATGAGGATTTACTGAGCAGGAAGGAGAGATGTTCAGGAGAAGAAACTGATCTGATCGTGCTTGAAGTGAAAGTGCGCGAGCAGATCATATCATAATACTATTTCACATTGTAATATTTAAATTTTTTATCTTCTGCATGTTTGTGTGCTAAAGTGCGTCCCTGTGTGTGTAACAAGCATAGCGTGCACGTGCATTTTACTAATAACAATGAAATGCTGTGTTATTGACTTTAGACCAGGTTTTTGTTGGTCAATGGCACAATCACTTTCCGCTGCCTCAAGATAGCAATACGCCCAGAATGCACCTGAACACACCTCCCTGTAAGACCAGCACACCCAGAATGCACCTGAACACACCTCCCTGTAAGACCAGCACGCCCAGAATGCACCTGAACACACCTCCCTGTAAGACCAGCATGCCCATGGGTGCACAGATGGGCACAGGTGCATTTGCTATTTAAATAATGTGGGCGCTGGACGGGAAACTGACAACTGCGTCGGGTTTTGCGCTGCGCTGGGTGCAAGATAGGGCCCTGTATTTCTGAGTGGTACCTATAAAAAATATTTCCACCAAAAGCCAGAAGTAATACAGAAGTCTGCCATGTCTGCTTACCTGTTGCATTACATGAATAAACATCTCTACAGAACATGCAGTGAGAAAGAGGAATGATGGGACCAAGTTAGATGTTTAGGTGATATGCTGAGGGTCAACATGACTGTGTGTAGTTAAAGTGGTGAGGAGGGAACTGAGACACAAAGTGAAGCTCTCAATTTAATGTTGATCTTTGTTCCGACCCTCACCTATGATCACAGGCTTTGGGTTGCATCTGAAGGAAGGGGGGGGGGGAAATCACAGATAGAAGCAGCTTCCTGTGAAGGGTGGCTGGCCTCTCTCTGCATGTTTGAGTGAGAGTTCAGCACTATCAGAGCGCCTCTATATATACAGCAAGGACGCTGCCCAGACAACGTCTCTCTGTAGAGGACGACGGAGTGATAGAGACTGCAGCACTCAGTTGGGAGTGCTTGGGGATCCAGCAGAGGGAGATGAAGGGAGTTAATGGGGGGAAGGATGATCAGGCTGCTCTGTTGTGCTGTTTTTACTCTGACTTATTGTGCCTTCAAGTGTGGTCATGGTGAGGGTTCTCATGACTCTATAAGTGGAACATTTCTGAGAGCTTCCAGGTCACAATTTGTGATGTAAGCTGATGTTTTGATGTTGGTACCCATTAAAGTTCCTTTCATTTTTTTTATGTCAGTTTTTTGTCATCTACCTTCTTTATCCTATCCATCCAAACTTAGTGCTGGAGTTCAAAAAGAATGATTCACCATTTTTGAAAAAAAATGAACAAGGCAACATACTTTTTTGTTGTCAGTCGCCTAGCAACATTGCTCTTGTGAACCACTTGAGTGCCAAATAGGTTGTGTCAAAAATAGGACCTGATGAGTTCCATTTGAAAAGAAGCATCTGACCTGGAAAGGTGGCAAGATAAGATAGAAGGATGGACACATCTGCTCTGTTGGATCTGCTATTAGTATTAGATGAGGTTAGAAGTATCTGAATCCCCAAGCATTATATGTCAAGAGGCACTGCAAGGGTATGACATCATGTAGCAGAGCTCAGACCTTCTTCTGGTTCGGAGAAATGGTGTGGTTCCATGTTTAGAAACTCTGAGTAAAGGGGCTTTACCCATTAGGCCAACACATGGGAGAACATGTGTCCCAACTAGTGGTGGAAGAAGTATTCAGATCCTTTACTTAAGTAAAAGTACTAATACCACAATGTAAAAATACAGTACTCTGTTACTAGTTTAACTAGTTTACTAGAGTAAATGTCCTGCATTGATAATGTTACTTAAGTTAAAGTATGTAAGTATCATCAGGAAAATGTACTTAAAAGTATTAAAAGTACTCAATGCAGAAAATCTTCACATTTTAGAGACTGGAAACGATCCAAACTGTTCTGTCAATCAACTAAGTGTTTAATAATCTAATCATTTCAGCTGGACTTGTAGGCCGTTATATTGTTGGGTAGTTAAATTTTATTTTTTATAAACTACATGTGTTTTGTGTGCAAAAATCCTAATTTGTAAAATAAGCTGTCAGATGAATGTAGTGGAGTAAAACGTGCAATATTTCTCTCTGAGATGTAGCGGAGCAGAAGTAGAAAGTGACATAAAAAGAGAAGCCTCAAGTACAGTACAAGTAGCTCAAATTTGTACTTAAGTACAGTACTTGAGTAAATGTACTTAGTTACATCGCATCTCTAGAAGGTACAACCTGCCTTTAAATTCGACTACATGGTAGCAAATGATGGAGGCTGTGTTTCTGCTTCTGTGTCTCTGTCCGTGTGTTGAGTAGGAGGATGTATACACCCACCTTGACGAGGTGCGGTGCGTCATGGCGTGTGAGCTGGTAGTGTGGTAGCGTATCTCTGCAGGTGATCCAGGAATGCTTGAGAACCTGCGCCGCGGTGTATCGCTGGTGAGGGTCCACATGGAGCATATGGGACAGCAAGTCCTGGAACATAGAATATACATAATAACATCCAGTCTTAAACGTACATGGAGGGCCTCAATTAGGCCTGTAACAATTATTACATAATTGTCCATTTTTTTTTATACATAATAGCAGTTTCTTTGTTTAACCGCAGTTAATTGCTGACATTAGCTAAGGTCTTACGGTGTATGACTGGCAATTGTTAATTTTGTTTCGATATGCCAAATTGTAATTATATAGGCTAAGTGATTATATGCTTGCTGACTATATATTTTTATTATTTCAAGTGTTAGTTGTTGGCACTTGAGCCTATACACGTTCATAGCAACAAAAATGAAAAGGGGGGATACAGTTAGAAAAAATGTGTTATAATAATAAAGAGGCGTTGTTTACTTTATAGACTTTTACATTATCTGGGTCACATGACAGGGACAGAACTAAAATATGTATGCTGGAATTCATTCAAAACTTGAATTTGTTTAAAAAGTAATAAATAAATATATATTTAAAATTTGACTGAAAGAGACAATTATATTGTTAATCGCAATTATTTCTGAATTAATCGTACAGCAAAATTTCGAAATTTGGAAACAGCTCTACACACAATGTATGAGGGAACAACAAAGCTGTTTACAACACAGCTCCTCTGCACAATCACAGAATGAAACAGATCCATCCAAATCGGATCAAATCTAAAATATTACAGCTTTTTTTATTAAATTAAGTTATGTAGCACCTTGAAAAAAAAATAAAAAATAAATAAAAAAAATTAAAAAAAAAGGTGTACAAAGTGCTTTACAGACATGAAAAGAGAGGGAAAGAAAATCAACAATATAAGACTAAGAAGATCTAGAAAATATGCTTTAAAGTCGCAGTAATAATGAAAATTAGCTTCAAATACACGCCGCCTGTGTGAAGCGACAGAGTGTCAGTGTGTGTACCTTGGAGGTGTCTGATACAGTATCCCAGTTGCCACCTGTCAAAGAGAACTTTCCAGATCCTATCCGGAGAAGAATCTCTTCTGGTGTGTCGTTTGGCCCGTTAGCAAACGGCGTGTACCTGACGGGCAAAAAGAAGACATTAGGAAAACACATGCTGTATTTCAATTCACAGATTCTATTGTATACTAGTCTTTGGCACTTTGACAATTACTTATCAGAAATTTGCAACTAAAAAGTTTAAAAAGTGCTCCAGAACGCATATGGCACAAGCAAAGAAAGTAAGCAGAGCAGTGATGTAGACTACTTTGAGCTCCATCTTTGCACGTCATTAGACTGGTTTAAGACATTTGGACATTTCACGATTAATCATTCCCTCCCACATTTAAGCCAAATTATCCAACAGGTTGTTGTTTTAGTGCAGTCTTACCCTGCTAGCATGGTATACAGTAGAACTCCAAGACTCCATATATCACAGGCTGCATCATAACCTTGGCGCATTAGTACCTGGACCCACACAAACAAAGAAAGGCAAACCATTAGGGACTTATATTGACAATGGGAATTACAAAAATAAAACTAAAAACCTCTTCTTTATATGCTTACTCCCTATCCTCTCCCACATTATATCGCTTTCACTATATATTTTAGTTTAGTTCAAATTTACTTATATAGCACATTTAAAAATAACCGTAGTTGAACAAAGTGCTTAACAAGCTTAAAAAAAAAAAGAAAAGAAAAAAAGGATAATATACACAAACAATACACAAAACTAAATAAACAGTAGAAAAAGGTCAAGGTGTCAAAACTCAACTTGAATTGAAAACCAACAAATAGAAGTGGGTCTTAAGCAAGCACTTGAAGGTTCCAGCGGTCCGAGCAGTTCTTATTTAAATAGGTAAACTATTCCAGAGTTTTGGAGCAGCCACTGAAAAGGCTCGGCCAGCTTTTAAACCTGGATCTGGGAACATTGAGGAGCATCTGATTGGACGACAGCAGTGCTTTGACAGGAGCGTGGACAGGTAAAAGCTCCGATAAATAAGAAGGCGACAACTCATTTAAAATCTTTAAAAACAAGCAATAAAATCAATCCTAAAAGGGACAGGAAGCCAGTGGAGCGAGGCTAAAACTGGGGTAATGTGCTCACCCTTTTTTTTTTTTTCTTCTTTTTTAAAGATTTTTTTAGGGGCTTTTCTGCCTTTAATGGACAGGACAGCTAGGTGAGAAAGGAGAGAGAGGGGGAAGACATGCAGGAAATCGTTAGCCTGGTCCTACCAGACTGGTCCATTTCATTTGTACAGAGAGCCTGGCCACTCTCCACTGACGAAGTGTTAACTTCCTTGAAGGCAGGTACTCTGTTGAAGTTTAAAACTATTGGATCTGCCCAGAGCCACTCTGGATCTGCCATAACCAACGCTAACGTTTGGTCGTGACGTACACTACTGGTCAAAAGTTTGGGGTCACTTAGAAATGTCCATTCCACTCCATTCCAGACAGAATACCAGCTGAGATCAGTTGCATTGTTTTTTTTTTAATCAGGGCAGCAGTTTTCAGATGGCATTATGTGCTTACATAATTGCAAAAGGGTTCTCAACTGTTGTAGACAGAAGTGGCTGAAGAAACGCTTGAAATCCATGCTTTTTGGTCTAAACATCAAACCCAAATTAAAAGTGGTACAGCTCCCATATAATTTGACACTCTGGGGTGTGCCTGATTATCAGGCACACCCCAGAGTGTCAGAGTATATGTCATGTGCAACAAGAGGGGAGACCGACAAGGCTTATCGCTAGCGTTAGCCTTAGCTAACTTCTTCACCACTAACGGAGCAAGCTGGAAAATCAAACTGTTCCCGAACCCTGTGGGGAGGAGGGCCACAACATCATGGCCACCAACAAAACTCAGCAAAGATTGTTCTTGCTCGGGCTTTAACTTCTGGATATTCTGAAATGCTTTCTCCCCTCTCACCTCTGGTGCCACAAAGTTGGCGGTGTAACAGGGGGTGAGCAGCAGGCCGTTGCCTCCCCGAAGCTGCTTGGCGAATCCAAAGTCACAGATCCTGATGGAGTCGGGATTTCCCGAGTCATCCATGTATAGGATGTTACTGGGCTTCAGGTCTCGGTGTACCACCTGGTGAAGGAGGAGAAGAAGAAGAAAAAACATTAGAGAAGAAGATATCACATTTTTCACTTGTGCTCCAATATGTACACAAGTGTTTCCTCACCCCTTGGCAGTGGAGGTAGTCAACAGTCTTGGTGATGGTGTAGAGCACAGCACTGGCCTCTCTCTCAGAGAAAAACTTCTGCCTGAGGATCTTATCCAGCAGCTCCCCTCCCTTCATCAGCTCCGTCACCAGGTATACATACCTGCCCTCGTCATACACCTGACACATGCGCGCGCACACACACACACACACACACACACACACACACACACACACACGTAGAGAGACGACCTGTCAGTATGGTGACAAACTACAAACTTTACTGCCGTGAAATGCTCGCACACACAAAGGTTACTGACGTCTTTCAGAGTGATGATGTTGGGATGCTGTCCGTATCGCATCAGGATCTCGATCTCTTCAGAGGGGTCCCTCTTACTTTTGTCTATAATCTGAGACACGTGGAAACACAGATATGAGCAGTGAGTCAAATTACAGAGTGCACTGGCAAAGAATTAAAGCATTTAACAATCTAAACTAGCTTCGATATTAGAAGCAGCATTATGGTTTCAGTAGCTTGAAGCGGTGCTTCCCCCTGCTGGTCTGTTGGCCATACTAACCACAATAGAAACGCTTTCTTCATTTTCCTCAATTGCATTCACACATTCAGAAGCTTTTATGAACCCACACATAATGAAAAATATATATGAAAATTGTGAATTTACGGCCATCTAGTTTACTTAGTCATTTAGTTCCCCAGGATTTTAAAACCACAGAGTTCTTTAAAGCTCAAACCACAGCCTTCTAAATGGCTTACAAATGCAGTAAGAGTGGAGTTACATTATTTTTTATTTAAAAAAAAAAGAAAAGAAAAAAAAGACATACACAGGTACTCAAGAGGTGCTGACCATGAGAGAAACAACTTCATAAAAGGCTGTCGGACAGCATGAATGCAACTACTGATATTGAACATGATACATAATGCATCGGAGGCCTGAAGACTAGAGAGGCAGAAAAGAGAAAATGAACACTGGTACTTAGTAGATTTAAAAAAATAAAATAAAAACCCTTACTACCTTCACAGCATAGTCCATGGCAGAGACTCGGTGTACACAGCGTTTACAAATGGAGTAGGAGCCGACCCCTATGTCCTCCTGCAGCTCGTAAAGATCACAGAACTTGGTCGAGCCGCCGTGCATCTGGAGAGAACAAGATTTGAACTGTTACGTTACATTCTTTTAAATGGGGACATATCACTTTTCAGTGCCTTGTGCACGTACTTTTGAGTAAATGGAGTGCCTACCAACCCCAAAACTGAAATAAAACAACCCAGTCAGTTTTTTGTGGGCTGCCTAGATCAGAATTAACAGGTCAAGCCATTCAGATTTGGCTCCCCTTCATAGGTCACACAGGTTCATTAGAATATACCGCCCGCCATCTGAGTATCTCAACACATGGCTTGAGAACTACACTGAAAAACTAAATAAAAAGTTTGTATCTTTACGTAAATATATATAGTTATAAATACAAGACATTGTGCATTTTTTTTCCCTTAACAAGATGTATTTATGTAACCCCAGCCAATCTCCTTAGTTACACCCACACAACTCTGTGGGAGGAGCCACAGGTTAGGGTACAGTTAGTGTTGTGAGTCGCCTAAAGCCCAAGGTTGCTGGATGAGGTCCCTATGACCCCAGTCTGACGTCTTAAGCATGATTTATAGTCCTGCGGAGGCTCCACGCAGAGCTTTCCCCGTAGCCTACGTAAGTGGCCTGAGGTTTATACTTGTGCGTTGGTGTGTGCATCGATCTCTTTAAGAGAATAGCAGGGCCGGCATGTGTGTGTGTGTGTGTGTGTGTGTGTGTGTGTGTGTGTGTGTGTGGTAGAGTGAGTGAGAGAGTGACGTTGATTCGCTTCAGAGCGAGTAGTGACTCTAGAGTCATAGTGAGAGAAACAAAGTGTCTCCTCTGTTCTTTCTGACCACGGTCAGAACTCTGGAGCAGGAAAAGTTAAAGCTCTAGTTTTCATGTTGTTTATGGAGAAGGAGAACCAGGAGATGAGTCGGGAGAAACGCAATGCTACCAAGCCACGGCTGAGCGACATGTAGATACGTTTTACAAGAGGTACACGTCAGGCAACGGCGTAGGGTCCGGGCGTAGGGTTCGTGTCTCCACGTACCTACATACGTAGCCATGGCGTAGATTTAACGCGGAAGCATAAATCACGCTTTAAACCAAAATCAGGATTCAGGTGGAGAAAGATATCTCACCCCCTCAAAGACTAGCCTTGTTGGATCTACACATAATAATCTGATGCAAAAAGTAGTTTTCATTTATTTATTTTTTTAAAGTAGATCAGGATATTTGTATCAGTGTACCTTTGCAAAGGTGTGTTATATTTTACTCACAAGCCAATCCGAGCAGACTGGGCTTTCGTGAGGTGGGCTTAAAGAGACAGGCGCTAAAACAGAGCGAGCAAAAAGATGATTTATGAGAAAAATAAATGAATGTGTTTTTGAACGCATGTAAACATGTTCTAGTATGAACCTGAAAATGAGCATGATATGTCTCCTTTAAAATAAAAAAAAACAGCAGCTTCTGTCCTTCACGAGTCATGCCTACACATTTGATGTGCGGACTTGTAAACCTGGTGCTGTGTGCTTCCACCGCATTCATTTTAACACTTCTGTTCACAGAGTGGAACTTGTAGTAGTAAAGTTATTACATATTCAGCAGTCAAACTGTCATTGCAGATTTACCGACATTGGCTCCCTATTCACACAACACGAAACGGCAAAATGCTATCAAATTAGCAGTTATGGGCATAAACTGAGCCATACTGAATGTGGGGAGGACGAGTGTGTGTGAGTGTGTGTGTGTGTGTGTGTAGGTCTGCAGTGGAACACAACAACCATAGAGAGGCGAAGTCCCTCCCCTTCCGGTGGACCACAATGGGACCTTAATTTGGAAAAAATATGTATAATAGTGAATGGGGAAAGACAAGTTATTTTTGATCTTGTTTGAATTGAGCCATGGATTACACATGTCATGTTTGTCAGTTTAATTGGTAATTTTGCAAGTCACGAAAGTCTGTTTACCGTTAAACTGTTGCCGTATAAGACTGTGAAAATACGTAATTAGATAGACAACACACTTCAAAGTCGCATGGATGACGTCTCGCTGAAGCTACGATGTCTGTTGTGTAATTTATTAATCCTATTACACTCTGTTATTATACACATTACACATAGGCCTGAATTACTCACACATGCTCAGTACCTATACATGCACAAATGGAGAGATGTCAGAGTGAGGGGGCTACAGCTGCTGATGGACAGGCGCCCCGAGCAGTTGAGGAGTCGGTGGCTTGCAGTGCCCAGGAGGTGAACTGGCACCTCTCCAGCTACCAGTCCACCACCATACTTTGGTCCGTATGGACACTAGGACCGCAATCCTCCGGTTCCCAACCAAACTCCCTACAGACTGAGCTACTGCCACCCCACTGGGATGTAACGTTACTCACACGAGCAGCTAGTCTGGCCATCACCAGACCAAGCTCAATCTTTTAAGATTGAACATTAGTCTGGGGAGTCTGCTCTGTATTTTCTACTGCACAAGAGGCGTGATCAACGGGCATAGTTCAAATGACTCTATACGCAATTGGATAGCAGGATCAAAACATTTTTTGTCTCTCCACTTTCACTACTGTACATATTTCTTCCGAATTAAGGTTCCATTGGGACCACCGGAAGAGGAGGGACTTCGCCCCACTATTAAATGATCGTTTTGAAACTAGGTTTCATTTTTGCAGTTGCTGCCATCATGTCAATCAATTTTGATCCTAATTCAACTTCTTTGTACAGAAATCGACATTTAAGTCTGCAGTGAATATTGTCAGATTGAAAGGCACCCGGTAGAATCAAGAAAGGAAGTGTGTAAACAACTCTCGAAAAATATTCAAGAGAGATTTGTCGACTAAAATGCTGTGATAATTTAACAGCTACAGATGTGTTACCTGAAGTGTTAACTCAACAATGTTTTGACCAGCTTTTGCAAGGGTGTTGCCTTGCAAGATGGAATCTGTGTAAAGCTCCACAGTAAAGTGGTAGACACTTCTAGTTAGTTAGCTAGTTGTGTTGCAATGTGGCAAGTCCACTGTTGGAGATGAATGAAATTATTCTGTAACTTTTGCACACCAATTGAGCTTCATACAAATGCTTAAAAGTATAAGAATATCTGTGTGTGATCTTCATGTCTATGAGTTAATATGCTAAGAATGAATTAGTGTAAATTGTGATAGAGGACATTTGCACAGTGTGTGTTCACCTGCACTATAGGGAGTATGCTGAGCAGCGGGGAGCTCTTGTTCTCATCCATAGGGTTTGGAGCGACAAAACTGAAGCCTTTGAAGAGCTGGTGGGCGTTAGCACTGGGAGGAATACCTGGGGAGTCTGAACATACAGAGAGAATTCATAATATAGACATTTTAACATACAGACACCCACTGAAAATGGGAGTTATTTCTTGTAGTCAGTGCTGAGTCGCAGTTTCCATGGCTGCAGGAGTGGCTGTTGTTTTTAATCTCAAAAGCATGTGAACAGAGCGTGTGCGTGTGTGCGCGTGTGTGCGTGTGTAGGTTTGGATCATTTACCTTTAGGCGTTTTAGCGGTGAACTCGGGGTCAAAGCAGAACGTGTCATCGGGTTTACCCGCTGCAGGCTTGAATGGGGGCTGGAGCTCTCTCCTGTACAGTTTCTGCAGAAGGAAACGCATACAGTAAACACAAATACTGTACATGTTAGAAAATCAAACCCCACCACAGGCTGTTTGCAGTGTGTGAACATATGGGAGCGAGAAGCCCCCTCCCAGATTAACCCGCTCCCATCCCTCTACAGCACGGTCTAGCAAATAGCATCCTGCAGGCTCCTAAACACTCACGCAGGGCTATTAGTGCACACACAGTGAGAACTGGCCCTCTGCCCAGACACACACACACACACACACAAACTATAGTTGGCGTGGCCAAGAATGATGGCCAGAACTCACCAAGCCAACCGTTTGTTAGGTGTGAATCCTCAACAGAAGCTGGAGACTTACATGGGTCTGTGAGAAATGAGAGGGGTGTGTGTGTGTGTGTGTGTGTGTGTGTGTGTGTGTGTGTGTGTGTGTGTGCGCTCACATTCCAGTCGATGGTGGAAAAGAAAGTGTGGCGTTTGATCTCCTCCACTCCGTCGGGCCCAGCCCCTAAAGACACAGATCACTCTGGTTCAGTTACCCTGGCACGTTTGTCATTTTATTGTTTTCAGAGGATCAACACATTCACACATTCTTCTCACAGCGGGTTCCAGCATGTGATTTTAGTGGATGCCAGAATGTTAACAAGCTCAAGCTAAGCGAGTGGCGCAATGCGCAGATCAACAACACCTTGTTTTCTTTTATTCTAACAGGTCTACACGCTCACCCAACAGACTTTAATGCACCTTACCTAGTCTGTTAGAAGGGTTTCGTTTGAACAGCATTCTCAGCAAACTCTGGGCTTCCAGACTTAGGAACTGGGGCATTCCCAACTTAGCTCTGGAGGGCGAAAACGAGCAGAGAGCGACAGGTAGATATGGACAAAAAGAAAAAGCCACGGTTCATCATTACTTATAAATCAAAACTTGTCTCACTTCTGTCACACTTTGAGTGTCTTAATCATGCAGTGCCTAATGACTCACTTGAGAATCATGTTCATGGTCTCATTGCGGTCTTTCCCTTGGAACGGTAATGTCCCCGTTAGCATCTCAAACTGCAAACACACAATGAAAGAAAAGGGAATATAATCAACAGGATTTTTTTCTTATCAGTTCATATACATGTCAAAGCAAACAAAAAGAAGTTTCTGTACCATAAGTACTCCCAGAGACCACCAGTCTGCACTCTGTGTGTGTCCTCTCCTGTTGACCACCTCAGGGGCCATATACTCCACCGTACCACAGAAGGAATACGCCTTCTTATCAACATCTACAGACTCTTTACTCAAACCAAAGTCTGCATACACAGCAATGCAAAGCAAAAACATGGTAAGATACACAGCTGACTGAACAATCCCATGCAATAGTTATACTATACGGAACTTTTATGCTTTTAGGGGTTTGCAAAAAAAAAAAACGTAAAATAAGCTGCGGAGGAAAGCCAGCCTACGAACAAACATGGGGTCATGAATCGTTTCTCAGTAAAGACATTTAATATAATACAAGTTTAATTACAGGCTATTAACTAGATTAGGCTATTCGATTACTCTTTTGAATTAAAAAAAAAAAAAAAAAAAAAAAAAGTACATTTAAAAGCATCAAGTCAAAAACATACCTGTTAACTTTATGTGTCCAGCTTCATCAAGTAAGATGCTGAAAGACAATAAGAGGTTTTCCAAGGAGGTGAGCTTCAAAACAACAATACAACAATGACAGTATTTAATCACCCAGAGGTGTTAGGACATCTTTGCAAATCTATTCTTCTTCTAAATTCTGCAGGTTTCCAATGGACTGCTGATCATGAGAAATAACAGATCAGAATACTCCATTCAAAGCCACAATGGACACATCCAGTCACAGATTCTGAAACTATTCAGGCTGGACTCAAGTCAAGAATGTGTTAGCTGGTACGAGTCTGTGTGACAGTTATTATGGGCAGAAATGAGTTGTGAAACATAAAAGGATCGGCTGTATATGGTGAAGGTCGCATATCAAGTACAGAAAAACACTGCAACACAGTCATCCTGAAGAGAACTGCATGATGCTACATGCTGGACTCCAATACCATGGAGTTGGAGAAATGAGCACACTATGAATGGATTTTCTTTTAGATGATGAAAAACAAATGTCCTTTGAATTCTCATCAGCTATCTGTCATTAAAGATTAAACATCACTTCACAACATCTGCTAAAAACAACTTTTTGGCTATGTTTTATGCATACAGCATATGGGTAATTATGTAAATGATCTCAGCATAATTTCCTCTTTATGACTTAAGACAATCATTTTGCTTTTAGGTCTAACTCCTTTCAGCCATTCACTAATTTATTATAGGAAATATGGAGGGGGGGGGGTCGGACATGAATGTCTTATGGTTCAAAAACAATGTCCAAGTAAAATAATAAATAATAAAAAACATTTTCAATTTTAAATGTTAGAGTAATGCCTGAAACATTTATCAACTTTCTGAAATAAGGAGTAATGCTTATGGCATGTGATAACGGACGGAGTTGTTCAGTTTATATGTGCAAGTCAAAAATCATCAGCAAGAACAAATATCTATAGGTAAGATGGAATGCGTTGGAAGATGACTGTGGGGGTTTGAGTGTGAGTGGTCAAAATGTGAAGGAGAGGTCTAGGATTCATACTTCTCTGGCTTGAGATCTCTGTAAACTATGCCCAGGCTGTGCAGGTGGTTGAGGGCCAGGGCCAGCTCTGCAAGGTAGAATTTCACATCTTCCTCTGTAAACATAACCTGATAAGAACTGGACAAATTTACTCTCTGAACTAAGAAGAGGAGAGAAATTCAGCAGCAAAGAAAAAAAAGACACAACTTCAATATTAAGCGAAAAAAAAACAGAGAAAACAGAAGATTATTATTATCACAACAACATTTCAAATAGGTTACACTGCTCAGCAAGCTGTTGATTTGACATTGCCAGCAGCTATTGCTTTGGTTCTGAGACATGCTTTCAACACAAGGTCTATCTGGAGAACAATCACACATTTGAGTTCCCTGAAAGCATTTGAAAAGAACTCATCTG
Organism: Sander lucioperca; assembly: GCF_008315115.2. Taxonomy (NCBI): domain Eukaryota; kingdom Metazoa; phylum Chordata; class Actinopteri; order Perciformes; family Percidae; genus Sander; species Sander lucioperca. The sequence continues at coordinate 50,140,617 of NC_050173.1, read as the reverse complement.
TGCATCTAACTGACAAGCAAAGGATGATCTAAAGGCCAATAAAGATTCAAAGAAAAGCACTTGTGATTCCATGAGAAATCCAAGTCATGATTTAAATAAAAAGCCAAACAGAAAGCAGGGGAGACAAATGACTTGGCAGTGCTTATGCTTTAATTAAATACATTTTTACATTTTTGCACCTGTTCCATTTGTAGCTGTCAGCTTAACAATCCCTTAGGGTTTCTAGAAGAACATTGTGGCATATGTAGTTCTGATTTTCATAGACATGTTTAAAACATTAGGCATTAGGCAAAAAAAGACCATTAAATAATAGAATAATAAGGACATGCTGTACGTTTCTTTTTGGACAGAAAAAGTTGCAAACAAACTTAAAGTATAATGAGATATAAGGCAACAGGACGTAAGTTTACCTCTTTGGATAAGCGAGTGAATACATCCCCTCCCCTGAGAAAGTCCAGTATTAAATACAGTTTCCCTTCCGTCTGAAAGGCTGGGAGACAAGGAAAAATGTCAATTTCCTGCAAGCTAATCATGTTCTGATTTCAACAGAGACACTTAGGGTGATGCATGTAAACACTGTAAAGGCCGTTTTATGGTTCTGCGTAGAATCGACGGCGTACCCCCGCAGACCCCTCTGCGTCTACGCCGGACCCTACGCCGTAGCCTGACGTGCACCTCTCCAAAGTGTAACTACATGTCGCGGCCACGCACGTCGCTCGGCCGTGGCTTGGTAGCGTTGCATTTCCCACCGTGGTCAGAAAGAACAGGGGAGACACTTTGTTTCTCTCACTATGACTCTAGAGTCACAACTTGCTCCGAAGACAATTGCCCCCCCCACACACACACACACACATACATGCCGGCTCAAGGCACACACCAACGCACAAGTAAACAAAGTTTGGCAATTGACCCTCTGGAAACCACACCCCCCTAGCGTTCTGGCGGTGAAATGCACCGCGATGCAAAGAAACATGTTCAACCCTGACGCAGAACTCCGAAAGGGTCATGACGCCGTAGGAGCGACGGGGTAGCTACGGCGTGGAGTTTATGCACAATCGTAAAACAGCCTTAACTCACTTACAATAGCAGCAGCTTTCCAACATTAACAATGATGATTTTGATATCAGGAAAAAAGTAGATATTAGCTTGATCCTTTTGTTTTTAATTATTGTTTTAATGTGTATTGTGGAAATCTGTGTTAATCTAATAATAAACTTGACTAATTGGGACTAATTCTTGTTCAATAACTATGTAATTTAATGTGTTCACAGAAGTGTAAATTCACTTCTAGCCACGTTACACGCTCTTCCTACAGCGACTGAACTCAGGCGGATGGAGCGCAATCTTTCAGATTTCAGATTTTTCAGATATACTATGAGCGATGTTGCAGCGCGAGGAGGGGATGAGATTTTTTTTTTTGTAGCCGTTGTGATTTCTCATTTATTCATAACTAACGTCATTATTTGAAGTTTTAATCATTTCCTCAGCTGTGGATCATATAAGATGTGTCGCTTCCTAACCTTTTATACGTCAAGCATGATACTTCACAAAAATAGAGCCAGGGCAAGAGGCACGTCGCTTAGCCTGTTCGCTGATGCACAGAGTCGGTTAGGACATCTTCATTGGGAAATACTGAAACAATCTGACGTTTGCTCGTTCACGTCACGTCCAGTCAGGAAGCGGTGTTACTCGCACGAGTTTGAACGCTCGAATTGAAATATTTCAACTTGCACGGATACGCAAATGGCCCGCCTCAAATTTGCATTTATCCTTGTCTTTGCATTGGCTTTGTATGTAATTGTGCCGTGCGATTGGTGTGAATACACCATCATAACACTCAAAATATTTTGAAAAAATGTGTCTCAGATTGCAACATAAAGATGCACATAAGCAGCTTATCCCTACTTGAAATAGGTGTACAAGAGTTTCTCTTACCGTAGTGCAATTTCACTATGAAGGGATGATTGACTTCCACTAAAATGTCTCTTTCCATCTTAGTGCGAACTCTGTCCCTGACTGGAGAGACAAAACAGGAAGAGACAGTGAGAGAGAGAGAAAAAAAAATTCAACACTAAGGACAGAACATACTGGATGATTTGCACTGTGGGATTTTGTGAGGATGTAGATCGAAAACAAAAAGTTGTGTTACCTTTCAAAGATGCCTTTTTTAGAACTTTCATTGCATATAACTGACCAGCATCTGGACCCACGATCTTCCTGACGAGAAATACCTGAGAGAACAAGAGAAATTCAGAAAGATACAGACACCAGTACGATTGCGCTGATGGAAACATTTTATTTGTCTGCTGAGTTTCCTCACCTTGCCGAAAGAGCCCTGGCCGAGGACTTTGAGCAGTTCAAACTGAGATGGATCAGCTTTCTCGCAGCCCTCTTTTACATGGTGGGTGATCGGAATCTCCTCATATGTCCCTTCGTCCTACACAAACCGTATCAGTATGAGACAGCCGCACAAGACTGCAGGTCTATCATCCTACATGCTCCAAGACCTCACGCCCATCATTACTTACACAGTGTGAGAAAGACTCTCCCTCCTCCATGGGCTCGTCCATGATCTCATGCCCATTGACCTGCAGCAAAACCAAAACAATCCGTCCGAGTCAGCATCAGTAAACACTTTGACAAAGCTTTGTCATCCTTGTTTTCAACTGAACAGGATTATGAGTGCAGCTGCTGCACGCCCACACGTATGACTGAAGATTCAACAGATGAAATCGATGAGTCACATGGAATAACAGTGCGCTTTCACTTTTCCCCAACTCAGGCTCTTTTTGTTGTCAACAGTATAGATTCCATATTCTAAGCCTGTCCAGCTGTCCAGCTCTCATCCTGTCCATATAAAGCCCCTCATTATTAGCATTCAGGCTTAATCCCCAGCCAGGACAAAAACAACATGTCTGACTGGCTCTGAGAGTCTGATGTTTGATTTGCTGCAGTCAGCATTCAACCTCTCAAGGAGAAACTATGGCTAAGCTCTTTTATGGCTTTAAGCTGATAGTCGTGGCAACAGGTTTTTTTGTTTTTTTTAAAGACCACAGATAGACATGTTTTGTTCTACCCAGTTATATTTAGGAGCCGGTTTCATGCCTCTCTTTTGTTTGTTTAAATAGACATACTCTGTGATATTGTCAGCAGAGGAATGTCAGACATTTCAGCATCCGCAAGTAAATCAGAAAAACTGACTGACCGCCGTGACATTAACCAGGTCTGCATATTTCAATTCTGGGCTGAAGCTCAGCCTGCATGATGTATTCAGTCCTGGGTGTTTGTGTGTTGAATTCTATCAAGCCTCTGAAGAGGGGAGATGAGTCACAGCCCTACGCAAGCCCACTCAGTGGGTGGAGCCACCAACATACACTCACACCGGTACATCAACAGAACGGAGGCCAACAAACCACCTTCCAATATCTTGGCACAATAGTATGACATTATCAACATAAACATTCAAATCAGTCACGATGTACACTTCAAAAGCGAGACATAACACAGAATTGTGTCAAAATGTAAGCCTTGGTGCATTTCTTAAGTATAGCATCCAGGCTAGCCAAAGCCAGGGCAGTGCTTGTGTCATAATTCACACATACATTTTCACTCCCACCTTTGCTGTGGCTCATCACGGCTTGTAACAGAGTGCAGCCTACACTTGCAGCACAACCAGGCGAGCCTTTTCCAGCCATTTGGAAAGATGTCTGACAGCCATACATAATATCATATGACAATCACTGATATCAGCATGTAATACTTTAGTTAAATATCGATACAAAGTGCATTAAACAACCAGCATAACCACTAGCCCAGTTTAGGTGTCTAAGCTTTAATGTTTACGTTTCTGTTATCTTGGCAGCTTTCAAATGTGCAGCATTTAGCGAAAAGCAGGTTAAAGTGCTTATTCATAGCAAGAGATGAAAAACCTTTTAAGACAGTTAATGAATTATTCAATGTCTCCATGTCACCTACATAAACTGAGCTCCTTAAACAGATACGAATGTTGTGGCAGAAGTCCACCAAATGACCACAGAGATGAGAGTTTACCTCAACAAAGAATGGACTAGGTCAAAAGTGTATGTTGCAATAGCTTTCTGCTGGCTTAAAAACAGTCCCAGCAGTCAGACAGACAGTTTGGACTGTAGGTGTGAAAGACTGCAAAGAATCCCAGAGATGGAGAGGTTTAGGATGTCAGGTTGGCTTAGCTGCACATGAAAAAACATCTCATCGTGGGACCCATACAAAAGCAAACTGAACCTTTCCAGTTATCACAACACAGCATTTAGACAAGTCTTTAAACGGCATCATTGGTTTCAATAAAGTTCTTTAGAGGATACATTGATATTATTAATACAAGAGTTTACATTCCATTAAGAGTCCCCTGTTGTTATGACCCTGGTGGAATGAATAATATGTAGCGGTAATGTTTAATCGCAACAACTTCACTCTGCTAATGCAGATGTCATACTGTCAGCTGTGTACGTTAGATGAATCGTTTTATCAAATTATTACGAGTTATTACATATCTAAAAAACGAGAGTTAAAGCTAATAGCCGCATCACTTGTGCTGGTGACAAGTCAGCCCTCACTTGTGAAGAAGACGTCTGACCAAATGTATCCCAGCTAACGTTAGTGTTAAACTTTGAATACATTTAACGTCGCCGAACTATTCTATAGCCTTACTATAGATACATAAAAACACTTTGCCAGCTCTTCATTAACAATACGGTGGAGGTCGAATACAAACTTGTGTCCAAGTTTCAAGCCTGCAAGCCGTCAGTTAGCAAGCTAACTACATGCTAATGCTACATACGCTAAGCTAGCTATGAGGCAAACTCCTCTTGAGAAGTGTAGCTAGCTAGCTAAATAACAACAAAAGCTAAGAGGAGGTCATGTGTCATTAGATTAAGAGCCCGTCCTCTCAGAGGAATACAGAGCGGTTGCGAAAGCCTGGGCGGGCAGCTATCAAACTAATAAACCCGGACAGTGCAACAACAATAAACACCTAACCAGCTGTTAGCATTAGCTAGCGTGTTAGCATGCATCACAGTGCGCTGCAGATCGTGACGCGAATATAAGCTTTACCCAGACTCGCAGGGCAAGCTAACTTAACGGGACAGCACAAACCAAAAACAATGTTAAGCAAATCAATATGCAAATCGCGCATGTATCAACTCACCTCACTACAAACGCTGTTTACCTCCATCTTGTGCCAGGATCCCTCTCTAAGTCTAAGGCATCGTAGTCTACCTAGACCCCCGCTCCACGTTGCATGCCTTCCCCTCCGTGGAAGTCCGGCTATTCTGCTTTGATGATCAGATCCAAGCTGTGTGGCTGGGGACCGCTATCCGGATGGAATCGGGGGGTAGGTGCGCGGAATAGTTGATGCTGATGACTGGACCATACGCTGGCCGAGAGCACCGTTACCCTGCCATGGATGCGAATATGGCGGCTATCGTGGTACCTGATCGTCAGTGAATGAGTTTATTGACGTATTTATGACGCAATTGTGTTAAGGATTTCCCCAGTCCAAACCAAAGCAACTGATCTCGAGATAAAGAGGAGGTAGAGAGGACGTGGGGGACTTGTTGCTGTGTGACATAGCCTACTTGCATCCGGCTGATGGACCATTTGCTTGCGACAAAAAGTCACTGTATTGTAACACGGACAGGACGAGGAGTTTAAGGTTGACGCAGGACAGAATTAAGGAACAAAGCAGCCACCGCTTGTGGTGAGCCAGAAATCTAAGCCCCTGATCTTAAGGGTGGAAGCTGAATGTTTTAAAGCCACTGTTTCATAAGCCTGTCCATCCATAAGTGGAAATAAGAGGCTTAAAGCTCATCCACGCACTTTCCCTTCAGCTCTCTCTCCCACCCACAGACACAACGTCTTTGTGTGGTAGCGAGGTAATGTAATACACACTACATGTCTACATTTGTTGCATGGATATTCATTCATGGATATTCAACTATAAATAGTCACAACTTAACATTTAAATCACAATTACGAATGTAATTTGGCAATGGACAGACAATGAACAGTCTGTGCTGGTTTGTTCAAAGAAGGGTAGATGGGTCACCATCAGGGTTCAAAATTAACTTTTTCGTCCACCAGCCAAATGGCTAGTGAATGTTCAAATTTTACCAGCCACTCAAAAGATTACCATTGTTTTTTGGCTGGTGAGTGAAGCAAATCTACCAGCCAATTGCATATTTGACCAGCATTTGGCTGGTAAATGGTGCTAATTTTGAACCCTGGTCACCATGCGCATAATCTTATAGTTGATGACAGGTGTATTTAAAAAAAAAAATAAAATATATATATATATATATATATATATATATATATATATATATATATAGAGTGTATGACAGGTTTAATGAGACCAGTTAGTGCCATCAGATATTGTATATTAATCATGTTTGGATTTTATAATCTGGACAAATTAGATTGTGGTCCCATAGTTTGAGCTTGAGTTTAATAACAAAAATGGAATGGCGATGTTCTTGTCTGCAACTGTAATCTACAAAATAAAAGCCACTACTGTGCGTGGCAACTTTATTACTTTTACAGTTAGGGTTTTAAAAATATGTAGTGTTTTTCTACATCTGCTATAAGCTGATACATTAGAAAAGTGACACGTCTCTCACTGAAAAACACAGCCACACAGATAAGTTAGAGGTTGTTTATTGTTCTCTCTGGACTGGTCCAGAGCAAGGCGAAATGATATGCAGTAAAAAAGGCATTCGTCAGCCCAACAGTCGTAGTGAAGCATCAACCCACAGGCACTGGGCATGGGTTTACCATGAGTGTTTGTGTAAATGTGAGACCATATGCTGTATAGTCCCATATAGGCCAGTCTAAAAACCAGCTTCTATGTGAACTGTGGAAACATCTGCATGAGTCTATGTGAGCTAATGTACATGAGATAGTCACTTTTGTTCTGTAACTGCCACCTGCAGTTGCTCCTCTGATGCAGAGGGCTTAGTAACTTTAGTCGTTGTATCGTCTTCTTTTATGGTGACCAGTGGGACTTCTTCGTTTGCCGGGGCCGGAGGAGGCTCCTCGCTGCTCGCGCCGGCCATCGGGGAGCCGTTGTGGTTGGAGGATGCGTCTGCTGACACAGCAGCTGGCTGCGTTCCTCTCTCCAGAGTCATGTCCCAGTCCTGGTCTGAAGGCTGAGGTAGACTGGCCATGAGTTCCTAAACACATAGACGACAGCAGACTTCAGGTGAGAAGTGTCTATAAACTGAGATGTTTCGCTTCGAGCTGATGTTGTAATGCACTGGTTGTCAAACTGTGGTACAAGAACCACTAGTGGTACGCGAGTTCCCTCCAGTGGTACGCCGATGGAATCTCTAATATATATATATATATATATATATATATAAAAAAAACATAATACCATAGAAATGCATTTTGAATAATAATAATACTTAACCCTCCTGTTGTCCTCGGGTCAAATTTGACCTATATCAGAACTATGACAAAAGAACGTTGAAAAAAGTGACAAATGTTGGAAAAAGCGACAAAAAAACTTGTATTTATTTTTACAAAAACATAATTAAACCCCAAAAAAAAAAAAGTGATAACAATTTGGAATAAAATCAACAAAAATGTCGAGAAAAGTGTAGAAAAAGAACAACAAAATGTTGAAATTTCGACCCAGAAAAACACAAAGGTCGACCGGAAGACAACACAAGGGTTAAACTATGATCAGTTAAAAGTAATTTAAAACAAGTAACAAGTTACATGTAACATTTTTTGCTTCGATATCAGCCTGCTAGTGGTACTTAGAGAGCCTAATATTTTTGAAGTGGTCCGTGGTGTAAAAAGTTTGAGAACCACTGTTGTAATGGATGTGGTCAGTGTGTAAACTTGACTGTGAATGTACCTGCTGTCTGTCCAGGTCCTTGTTCCTCACAGCACTGAGCAGGCTCGTCGTGAAGCTTACGAGCTTGTCGTATTTTTGTTTTTGGTTCTCTAGCTCATTCTCCAAGAACTGCACTTCCTCGTGCTGAAAACAGAAGTGGCAACATGTCAAAATCACTGCTTGAGGTCTTTGTGAGTTGCAATGCTTTTTTATTTAGCGTCACAGCAGCACTGGTTTTTGTATTCAACAGTAGACAGACTAGCGTGAAGGACTCAGTTTGAAGAAAGGTTTGTGACAGCAGCCGTCAGTTTAAGCTCGGTCAATCTGTCATAGTGTTGCGTGTGTCTTCACCTTGAATTCCAACATGCTCTGCATTTGCTCTAGGTCTGAAGCCACTAATTCACCATCATCGTTGTCATACTCGTCTTCCTCGTCCTCATCAATTACTTCAATCTTCTGTTAAAAAACAACAACGTAGAGATTAGATCAAATTATCATGACACATGTACGTCTTATGGTGACTCTTATCTACTATGGATTTAATTCTTGTTGTTTTTGTAATTTACTGTATTATGTAAATCACTTTGACGTGTGCACAAAGTGTGCTTTAATTTGTTTTCTCAAAGAAACAAACTATACTTTTGAGTTAAAAAAATACATTTCAACTTATTATATATGGTATATATAGCTTGTAGAATTAATTAGTGACTGTGTTTTTGTTTACTAGTATTGTGTGCTACTGTATGTAATAGTGCTGTAAAGGTTATGCTACATTATCTCACATCACATGGTGTGATGCAGCATCAGGCATGATGGGAAAATGTGCCACGCTGATATACAGCTGTACAGCTGGTGTTGTTGCTACAAACTAATATGAACTTACATGTTTAGGTAGAATGAATGAGTTCTGATCCACTTTTTTTTTTTTTTTTAAAAACACTTTTGAGTATGAAGACTATCCCTGCCAGCGGCCATTCCTAAGTGGCCACATTTAATGAGGCTGTACCGTAATATCAAAGAAATAATGAAGTACCACATTATTGGCCAGTGGAGCAGCAGTGGACACATCTATTCCGTCTTCTTCGTCTCTGTGTTGTGAGTCGATGGTGCCATCTAGAAGCCAGAAGACTGCATGAATGCTGGGATGCCCAGTTTATACAGGTGTTAGTATGTGCATGGTATCAGCAGCCTAACCTTCAGATAGGCAGAGAGATCCCTCATCATTCAAGTCATCTCCGAGTTCAGGCGTTCTGAGCCCCTCCTCGTCGGGGCTCAGGGCCACCGGAGATTCGTTTCCTGGGGATGAGGTTGAGAATACAGCAGGCCCACCTTTAGGTGGAGGGATTTCAATACCCATCAGACGGTACTTCCTCCGTCTGTTACTGATCCATGTCTGCCAATCAGAAAGGACAAAAGACACAACACGGTACGTGTCACAGACGTGGGGGGAAAATGCTAAAGTAAAACTCAAGGATATCAATCCGCTTTTCAAAACAAAGTGTCCAATGTGATGAATGTGACGGTTAAGTCAGGAATAAAAGTACCAATACGTATACATGTTAGGAGTTTCAGACAAAAGTCGACTATTCGACCATCACAACTACTAATCAACACGGCGCATTGTTGTCAAATTTTCATTCATCTGTGGTTTTAATGTGGTGCAGTATTGAAGTAGTGGCAATGTATCAGATATACATGTAATTACATCACATATGTAGCAGGCGGCGGTGTGGGTTAAACAAGTCAGAGTTGTTCTGTGACTTAAGCAGCATGGAGCGGCACAAAGAGACATTGCGCTAACCGTAGTCTATATCCACGACGTTCCGCTTCTGGGATTGCTCTCATTCTGCCGTAAATTCTGCCAGATGTCCCTTTTTTCGGGTGTCCGTTTTTGGATGTCCGTTACCTTCCTCTTTCTTTGGGTTTTAATTCTAACCTCTGGTGGATTTGTGAGGACTATGGTTAACTGCTCCTCAGATCTCTGCAGGGTAAATCCAGACAGCTAGCTAGACTATCTGTCCAATCTGAGTTTGCTGTTGCACGACTAAAACTACTTTTGAACGTACACATGTTCCACAAAACAAGTTCCTTCCCGAGGCTATTTAGCAGAGGCACCGTGGCTCTGCTCGGCGCTTAGCACCGCCCAAGACGATTGTGATTGGTTTAAAGAAATGCAAATAAACCAGAGCACGTTTTTCTCCCATCCCAGAATGCTGTGTGGACTAGCCAGACTACGGTGGCCGACAGGGGCAAACGTCCTGCAACTTAAGAAAACACACGCAAATAGACAAAACACAAGCAAATTAAGAAAACAACTTCATTAATTTGACAACACATGTGCAGCATTCAGCAAACGTGCTGCAAATACCACAACACAACCAAATACATAAACGCACTGCAAATATGAAACGATGCAAAAAGAAAAGCACACAAACCCAGAAAACAAATGCAACAAAAAAACGCTGCATCCAGATTACACAACGGAAGTTCTCCAGACCTCTAGAGGGAGCAGCTAGTGGAACAGCTTGATTTTCGGCCGTTATTAACCAATATTAAATTCATATTATTATTATTATTATTATTAATATAATATATTATTAATATACAGTCAATGCTCCCGTTTCATGCCCTCCCGGCTGGTGCTGTCCCTGAGCTTCGGCTTTTCAAAATAAAAGCTGGCGTCTGGTCCGCTATGTGTTTGTACTTTGGTGTGTTGGGTGTTTGTGAACTAAACAGTACGGCAATCATGCTGATGAATACAATAACTTTTTCAGCAGATGTCTTAGTTACAACACGTTGGAGTTAGCAAAGCAGTTTTGTGTTTATATGTGCGAGCGGGATTTATTCAGTTTGATAAATCCCACGGTAAATTGGCTGGTTTACTAACACGGAGGGACTAGAAATCCTGTCTGTTTTTTGTATTTCAAGAGTGAATTGCTCCACAATATGAATACAGATTAATCACTTATTTTGTTGGTAACCGTTGTTGTATAATCACAATATTACACTTGAGGAGGCCTACACTTCAGTAATTTCGGACCTCGAAATTAAACCCTCTCATGTAATATGGCTTAAACAAACGTCAACGTTAAACGCGGATGTAGTTTTAAATGATAATATATATAATATTATAATATAATATATAAATAATAACATTCATAACCTTCATGAAATCTGTGGACATTCATGTTTTTTGGCAAGATTGCATATATATTTATATGTATCCCGTGAATATTCGACTATTCGTCGACTTTTGGGGAGCAGTTGATGACTACTAAACTACGCTATTCATGTATGCCCTAATACATGTACCACATTAAGCCCAAACTAAATTGGTTTTAAGTAGTTGTTTAATTATTGTAATTGTCAAAGATTATCCTGATACTGGCATGCTGTTTCTCTATGTAGACAAAGATTTTTCTTCTTTGCAATAAATATCCCAGTAAGTGAGATGGCAGTGGGTCATGTGTGTGTCAGGACTGAGAGACTATATTTAGTTCATCAGCATTCCTACTGTTTTACACAACTTTGACTAAGAAAGTTTAAAAACCTCTATGACCTAAACAAGTTCCTCTTTCTTGTTTTCTTTTAGCTCTGCAAAGTTCAGACAAGTCAAATAGCCTTGTTTTCACTACGTGTCATAGACAAGTGGCCAGACAATGTGAGTAAGGCTCACAGCTCTCCGAGTCTACAAAACATCTCTCTAGTTTCAGGGATACTGCAGAAATTCTGGGGAGTTGGTTACCTTGACTATTTCAGTGTCTACATTGAGTTGGTTCGCTGCAGCAGTGATCTTTTCCCTGCAGACTGAGCCCAGGCTGGTCATGCCTCGGTCCCAGTAGCGCTTCAGTTGGATGAGATCCCCATCACTGAACTGGGTCCGATCCTGCAGCTGAAAACACAAACCCGTGTTTAACTACAGAACAGTTACGCTGATGACAACATCAGCGTAAATGTGCAATAACCATACAGTGAACCTGGTACCTTTTAAATGTTTATTTTCCCTATACTACTGTATATATATATTCAAAGTTTTGTGTTTAAAGTGACAAAAAAAGTACTAACTGTTCTCTTTCTGGAGTTGCTGATAACCCAGGGGGCAGCAGACACACCAACTGAAGTCTGCACACAGAGACAGACACACAGTCAGGTTAAGTCTTTCAATTCATGTTGAAGTAGGGCTGGGTAATGCTCAAAGATGTTCAATCTTTGCGAGACCGATACAGTGATTTTGCATATCAGTTTAATAAAATACATTTTAACAGAAAAAAGACAACATTATAGTACTGATCAGCGTATTTACACCTATGTGATGCACCCTGTAGTCAAGCCTCTCAAAATTCAACAACACACGTGAGCCCCGCCTCTACGGCGGGTAGACAGCCAATCAACGGCATTATTAGATCTTGGTAGAAGCATGCTGCATGCTTATCACTCCAGTACTGAAGTCTCTACACTGGCTTCCTGTGCCTCAAAGAATTGATTTCAAAATACTTTTGCTGGTTTATAAATCACTAAACGGTTTAGGGCCAAAATACATTTCTGATCTGCTACTACACTATGAACCACCCAGACCTCTCAGGTGGTCTGGGACAGGTCTGCTTGTTGTCCCCAGAGTCAGAACTAAACAGGGGGAAGCAGCGTTCCGTTTTTATGCTCCACATATCTGGAACAAACTCCCAGATAACTGCAGGTCTGCTGCAACTCTCACTTCTTTTAAATCAAGGCTGAAGACCTATCTTTTTGATGTTGCCTTTCTTTAAATAACTTCATTTCTTATACTGAAGTTGCATTGTTGACACTGTATGACAATCTATATAAGCATATAAAGAGAAATTCCTATTTTATCTGCTTTTATATATTTAACTGTTTTAATTGCTCTTCAATGTTTCATTTCTTATACTGCACTGTAACTTTTATTCTCGTATTTTATCTGTTTTAAATTTTTTAATCTGTTTTCATGTAAAGCACTTTGAATTGCCCTGTTGCTGAAATGTGCTATACAAATAAAGCTGCCTTGCCTTATTGGCTCACTGACGCTGATGAGATTTACACCTTAGGTATTGAAATTCGGTATTGAATGATGAGGCATTTTTCGATAATAGAGTCGATACTATGGAGGCAATTCGGTCTGAGCCTAAAAAGTATTGAATTCGGAACCCAGCCATACTTTATACTTTCATACGAAAGCAGCAACGACACTAGAACCTCTCCTACCTGTGTGTTGGATTCCCCTGTAAGTGAGGTCTGTGCTGTGACGGAGTAGCTGCCCTGAAGAGTTGTGTTGCTGTGGAGCAGTGCGGGTCTGGAGCGAGTCATAGGGGGGGTGTGGCTTCCTCTCACCACAGACACTTCAGCCCCGGTTGGGCTAGTCGACGCCTGCTCCCTGTGGATGTGTGTCTGAGCGGCCATGTTTGCCAGCTCCTCTTCCCTTTGCCACTCATCTTCTTCATCTCCAGTTTCCATGGCGATAGAGAAGTTATGACTGGCGTCCAGAGGATGGGACGCCGGCCTGTGACTTTCCTGGCTTTTCTGGGTGGACACATGACTTGGCCTAAGCCTGTCCCTCTCGCCTCTTTCTGACAAGGTGAAGACCTGCTGGATCCGAGGTGTCTGCTCAGAGGGCGGGCCAGAGTTTTGTACTGGGAGGGAGACCCGAGTCTTCTGAGGGGCAGGTGGTTGAGGTTGGGGGTTGGAGTGAGGTCTGGGCTGAGACTGTGTTTGGGACTGGGAGGAAGAGGACCAGGGGCGAGTTTGCGCTGTACCGTACTGCCTGGTCCAGCTGTGAGGTACTACCCCTGCTCCTGCACTTACCCCTGCATCCCCAAGGGATACAGTCCCCTTTCTGACTGCAGTGTTGACTAAAGGCCCTGAGGCAGATGCGATGGGTGGGAGGTTTTGAGAGAGTGAGACCAGCTTGGAGTGGAGGGGTGAGGAGGCGGAGCTGTTCCTGCTCTGCAGGGCCCGGTTGATCAGAGATGAGGATGCGTGTGTAGAAAGCTCACAGTCTGACTGAGATGGGGGGGCTATGGGTCTTGGTCGGGAGCGAGGGACGGAGTTGAGAGAGTAAATCCCGGTCAGTATGACGTCATTGTTGTTGTTGTTGTTGTTGTTGCTTCCGCTGCTGTGGGGAGAGGAAGAGGAAGGGGAGGAAGATGTTGACGAGAAAGAAGGGAAGGACGAGGATGGAGGGAGAAGGTGCACACGATTCTGGATGTTCCTCGCTGCAGCCAGTTCAACAGGAAGCAGTGCCCCTGCCGCCAGGCTGTGATTGGACAGTGGACCTCCGGCCAATGAGTGATTGGAGAGTAATCCCCCGGCGAGTCCGTGACTGGATAAGGAATGAGACATGCCTCCATTCTGTTCTACCTTGGAGGCGAGCTTACGTCTTTTGTTGCCAACCCACGTCTGCGGGGAGAAGCGCAATCAGCTCAGTAACATCACTTAAAAAAACATTCTGCAATACACTACAGGGACTAATTCAGCAAAGTGAGGAAAATAATTCATGACTCTGCATTAGATGAAGAACTCAGAGGGAAGAAACTAGACTCACTGTCTCAATTACTTGCCACCACAATGGTGCAACACACAAGTCATAGCAAATAGTTCTGCTTCCCTTTTGCTCATTCACAAACACACAAGCACATTGTATGGGCCTACCCGGACCACGCTGAAGTCCAGTTTGGCCTCCTGAGCGCATTGCAGTATTAGCTGGAAGCAAGCCTTGCTCTGATTGGTCATCCCATTATCATAGTAACGTTCCAGGATCCTCTGCTGTTCAGTCGTAAACACTGACCGCAGGTTCATCTGAGAGACAATCACAAAGATAAAGAGCCCCCAAAAACTTTGTAATACATCAGAACTCACTTGAGCTTACTGACAGATTGTGGTAGATGATTGGGTTTAAGAGATAAAGCATGTAGTGCAAACTTATGACACTTGTGCAATTTCCTCTCTTTGGTTTATGGACTGCATTATGAGGATTTTTTGAGCCAATTTAATTCCAAAAATCACAATTTTTTTTGTATTAAACATTAATTTAGCAAATGCATCAACTATTACATAATTCTATCCCCTGAAAATATCTGTCTCAATACGACAACTGCAGCAGTCCCTGCATTTTATTTTTCAATTTGTCAGATTTCAAGCATATGTCATTTTTAATTCATTGTATTTGTAATACTTGATATACTCACAGTCTGCAGGCCACGTCTCTGTGACCACGCATCCATTCTGTAACTGGAGGGGAACGGGGCAGCCATGCAGATCACAGCAAAACCTCCATGTTTCTACATTAGCACAATTTGGATTGTAGCCATGGTGTCTCAGTGTACCTGGCACACTAAAGGGTAATGTGGCTGAGGAGAAAGCAAAGCAGACAATGCTGTGCTTAAGAGTGTGGATAAAAAGAGCATGACAAAATGATAACCAAATCCATGTAATTATGAGCACAAGTCTGTACTACAACGACGACGACGACTACTACTACTACTACTACTACTACTACTACTACTACTACTACTAATAATAATAATAATAATAATCATAATAAAAGACTATAGGCAATTTTTTTCAGGGTCTAATCAGTTTCAACAAATTGTAGACAACCAATCAACACTTTGTCATATAATACATACACATTTTGAAAAAGTTACATCAAGCATGGTGAAGCTGTGAAATATACAACACACTGTCAGTCAAAGTATAATAAGCTGTGACAAGCCACTGTGTAGCATCAATAACACTATCAATCAAGCTAATATGTTGTCCCTAGCGAGACTATTCATCAACTGAAACCCATTTAAATGTGTGCCCTTATATTAACCATGGAGTCACAATTATACACGTATGAATTACAAGTTAATACATTTTACTTTTTGGCAAAAGCAAAACAACGACAATGTATCACACATTAGCTAGCTTTTATGTTCAAATAGCCACACATACAGACATATTAACGAATGGGGTCCAGTGTTATGAATACGAGTTTCAAAGTTAACGTGTATGGTGTTTGCACACTGAAAGTGAACGAGGGAGAAAGAAAGGAGCAGCTACCAGCCCGGTTAAAGTAATAACATTTGGACTACTAGACAGCAAAGAAAACTCAGGTGACTACGTTTGAAATACAGTTGTTAAGAGGTTTTGATAAAGACAGTAAATGTCACATACGGGAATGTTGTGCGACCAATAAGCTTCCAGCTGGTTTATTTTGGCAGGCTGACTGCGCATGGCTACAGTCAATCTGATAACGTTACGGAGAGAATTAGCGAACAAATTGTGGGCTCGTCAGATTAGTATGCCACCAAAGCAACAGCCTGGGGATTCAGAAACACAATTTCCACACAGGAAGCACATGCCATAACTTTACGACAGCGAGCCACACAGTAAACAAACCGGGTAAGCGCCGCATCCCCACAATGGCCATACAGACAGGTTACGTTAGCTTACAGGCCCGAGCGGCCATATCTGAGCCAGCCAACGTTAGCTAGCATTAGCATAGCTTGCCCCATGGATAGCTATAGCTAAACTTTTCCTTCAAATCTGTGATTTCCCGACCCTGGCATGGTCATTCTCGCTGACCCTGTCTTCGAGCCGATAGAACAAAAACGAGTCGGGGTTCCCTGAAGCGAAAAAAAGTGAAATCACTTTCCTACTTACCATTTTTGATGTCAAAATCAGACGAACGGTTAAATTCAGCAGATTTCTTCACCAGTCCCCTTTGCTAGACAATGAAATCAGAACGACCGATCATCAATTCTAATCATGATTGTGACGTATTTGCAGACAGGAGCCAATGGGAGCCCATGATCATCGCTGTGACATTCGGAAAGGGCTGAAAACTGAGCCCGGTGGTCCCGCCCACCATTGACTTTGTTCAGTGGGCTGCTGGAGGAGGAGGTCACAGACATGGAAGCAGCTGAAACTTTGGATGGGAAATGGTTTGTGTCCTCATCACCTGAACATGTCAGAGTATCCTTCTGAAGGGTTATTAGTTTAGTTTGCCACTAAAACTGTGCTTGAATGTACACTAGGTGCTGGAAATGGAAGTGTTTAATTGACTGTTTCACTGCAGGCTACACATCACTGTTGAACCAGACAGCAAATGTGTTTAGATTTATATATTTAACTTTTTATTCATTATTAGACTTCACATAGGAACAGGTTGCATATGATTGATGCTTTTTTCTATTTCAAAATGTTGAAGTTTGGTAAATGTTAAAATGTTAACTCTAACCCCATTTTTAGCTTATTAGTTTACATTACATTAACATATATATATATATATATATATATATATATATATATATACACACACACATTAATGCAGTAGTTACAATTAATGCATATAACTATGGTCATGCAAATAAAACAAATTTAATTAGAATTTGATAACTTTTTTTCATCTTTGTAATCAAACGACTGGGATAGACAGCATTACAAATCACTTAGTTACATTTCTAAACATCTCTTCATCATAAAATAGGCTATACTGCACTTTCAGCTAGTAAGCCTATTCTACAGTCGAATAGCTTATTGGAATTTCTGCTGCAGTATGGCAAACAATATCAGGGAGAGAGAAAGACCCAGAGCCTGTATGAAGAATTTGGTGACAGCAATCCAAACAAATGGGGCAATAAATGTGCTCTCCTTTGAACCAGGTCGAAACAAACATTGTCCCTTAAGAGGTACCTTGCCAAAAACATAAACACAACCACTAACTGCCATACATTTTCATTTGAAGGACTTCTTGTAACTTTGTAGCGCCTCCCTATCTGTCACACTAGAGCTACATGGCATTCTGCACTTTGAAACTAATTTGTTTTGTTTGTCAGTTCTGTGTAACAGAAATAAAGTAAGTTAATCTATAATCACTGTGTTTTGTGATTTTTTTCCTACTGTGTGTGTGTGTGTGTGCTTGCTTTTTTGTCACATATTCACATATTCATTCTCTCCAGATTCATACTTATCACAATTAAGTGCACAGGGAAGTAGACGTTCTACATACCCTCAGTGATAGAATATAGTACAGGTTGCACCACAATTATACAATTATATCTATCTATCTATCTATCTATCTACCTACCTGCCTGCCTGCCTGTCTGTCTGACCTACCTACCTACCTCTACTTTCTCCCTCTCCCTATGTATAAAGTGTGTGTGTGTGTGTGTGTGTGTGTGTGTGTGTGTGTGTGTGTGTGTGGGTGTGTGGGGGGGGGTGTTGCTTTAATCCATGACGTCACCTGTGTCCCAGGTGCGCACCAGGGGGCGCTGTTCATCACAGCTGAGCCCATGCACCGAGCAACAGCGCCTGACAACTGATGCTGATGGTCTCATCCACAGATGGTACATTTTAACAAAAACAGCTGACATATAGGCATTGCCTTGCCTTGTGATGTAGCACGCGCTGCCAAACGGCACAAATAACACCCAGGCAACAACAATTTACCAAGGAAAGACTAATGATGAAACAAATTATCCCCTTCACCTTGTGAAAATAAAAATAATAAAATATATTTTCTATACTATGTCAGGTACTTATATTATGTCTGTGGTACTCAAAAGAAATATACATTTCATTAAAGGAGTGCTTAAGTAATTTATGCATACAGCCCTTCTTTCTCTGTCTCTATGTGTGTGTGTGTGTGTGTGTGTGTGTGTGTGTGTAAGGTAGGGAGGGAGTCAGACAGAGAGAGATCCTCCCTATATGGTGTGCGTTGCACCATTCCCTGGTCTGTGTTATGAGTGGTGGCCCTTGTGATGCTGCAGCGAGGCGGGCGGGAGGAATAGAGGAGAGAGGAGGGGTCGCTCCATCCCCTCGCGCCCACCGAATCCACTTCTCACAGCGCGCGGGCTGCTGGCGGGAAGGCACGAGGAAGAGAGATAGAGAAAGTGAGGGAACGAGAAGGAGGGAGGGAGGGAAAGGAGAGAGCGTGTGTGTGTGTGTGTGTGTGTGTGTGTGTGTGCGTGTCTCCGTGTGTGCGCGTGGATTGCACCACCGCATCCCGTTCACCGTTTCTGCAGGCGGCCATTCTCTGATGGAGAGAATAAAACTGACAAAGCTTTCTTTTCCCTCAGATGTATCCACCGCCGTGTCATTCCAGATGTGACTGACAAGTCGTTGTATGTCGCCCGCATTGAGTCCTGTGCTGTTCATCTCGGAGAGACTGTGACACCATGGCTTTGGTTATGGAGCCTATAAGTAAATGGACACCAAAGCAAGTGCTGGACTGGATGAAAGGTAAATTTGGATTGCATCAGGCTAGTGATGTTCATGCTGCTTGTGGGTAGAATGATGATGATAATGAGGATGATGAGGATGGTGGTGGTGAGCAGCAGCGGAGGAGGGCCACACTGTGTGCATGTGTGTTCTCCTTATCCAAACCTGCAGGCTTACGTGTGATTTAGCAGCTGGAACTGTAGTGTGAGACTGATTAAAGTCACTAAAGTAGAGGGAATGCGTTTGAGCCGGGGCAGTGAAATGGATGTCCCCAAGAAGCAGGGAGTGGAGGCTCAGCATTCTGTCATCTCGCTTGCTTGAGAGCGCACCTCTCGCAAGCCAAGCCTAGAGGCTGCTGCTGCTGCTGCTGACTCCATCAGTAGCAGCAGCAGCAGCAGCAGCAGAGCTCCCATCAATGAATGTGGAAGATATGTCATCTGCTCTTTCACTCACTGCCACACATGTTCTAGGCCCAGATTCTAACTCGTTCTATGTGTGTGTCTACGTGCGTGTGTGCTGTGCTGTGCGTGTTTGATTAATGTAGTTAGCTGCATGCACCCCCCCACCACCACTACCTAAAAGGCAGCCGTACAGTCCGTTTCAGCACCGTGGACAGCGCAATGCCGCCTGCCATATAAGGCAAACGCACCGATCACACTGGCTTTCTTTTTCTGTTGCTCGCTTTGCTGGCGCGAAATATGTCCCTTCAAACAGACACTATGGATGAGTGATCACTTATGCGTGTGTGTGTGTGTGTGTGTGTGTGTGTGTGTGTGTGTGTGTGGGGTGGTAGGAGCAGTTCTCACACACTCTGGTCAGACACAGAGCTGTGAGAGAAACTGTGGTAGGCCTAATGACAGACAATGAAAATGGGGAGGGAGGGTGTCCGCAATCCCTTACTTAAGAGAATGACTTAATCACTTCTGTGTGATGACTCAAACTAAATGCAATGCACTTCGGCCCTTGTGATTGTGTTATTGCATTAATAACACATACAGAGTGAGCACTTTTAGTATCTAATCTATGAGTTTCCTCCATTTTCTTACATGTGATTTTAAGACTGATATAGTTCCTTTGCATTATGGTAAAGCACTGATGTCTGAGATTAGAAGTCAAGGTGGTTGTGAGACCCTCAGGGGACATGGCGAGGGAGTATTTGGGATGCGTTACGTTGAGAGATTACGATAATGTTCCTGGTTTTATAATTGCTCTCCTCAGCCACAGTGAGCAGCCAGTGGAGTTCCTCTGATCCGTGGAGTGTTTAGTTGGGGAATTGAAATTTGATTGAAGATTAGATCAGTAACAGGCCAAATGTGGTTAGACTTTTGCAACATGGACAACACACTAAAAATGATGGTTTTGGTATAGCTCTTTTGATGCTACACACAGTGTAACTGACGTAGGGACATGTTTGTTCTCAGGATATCAAAAAGTGAGATAGTAGTGATCACTTATTGCCAAATGTGGAGCACATTACACTTTCCTATGTTTTAAAACATGCCGCTAGTTTAGGGCCAGTAAGTTAAGTTATGAGTGAGTCAGTCCCAAAAAACCATGTGCTAAAATTAAATCCTGCATGTGGCAGTGATTTGCATTCCACCCACGGCAAACCAATGCTTCCCCTTCCTCTTACAGGCTTTCAGGAATGCTAGCTTTGAGCAATAAGAAAAGTTGTATATGAAGACTGCATATGAAAACATAACGATTGGATACAAACATTGTAAGAGGTATAAGGACATTTATATCAGTTATTTCAAGTGTCATTTTCCTCAGTCTCAAATTGTGATCACTAGGAAATCACCACAACAGGAAGTGAAAGCTTTTATAGCATTTAAAGCTGGGAATGGACAGTGGAAAGACAGCACATGGAGATGTTAGTGAGTGACTTGGTTTCAACCTACCAGCTTGTATCTGGAGAAGAAAAAAATAAATCATATTACATTATTTGCCACCCATGCTATTATTTTCAGAATTCAGGTAATCTATTGCACTCTAACAACCTTCTAGGTTTGTGATCAGTAAAGTATAGACAAAGAAAAATGTACACGATTGCACCAATAGTCTTGAGGGTAAATTGTTTCATCTTCGTTACTGCTCCACTCTTGGTCTCCTCGTGTGTGTTCTTTGAAAAAGAGTCTCCTGGTCTCTTCCACATGAAGAGTTGGGGCTCTCAGAGATTCCTTTTCATAGACGTTCGCCATAATCTCCCAGTGTTGTCCCTGTTCTTATGAAGCCTCCTCTTTTTTCCTGCGGGGCTTCAACATAGACCCTCAGTGGCAGGCTTATGCTCAGATCTTATTTTCTTATGAATAAAGTAAAAGGCGAAAGGCTAGTATTAATCTGTACGTTTACAGGGGCTTCACTGCTGCCTCTTTTTCTGGAAGCTTTTCATCTCTCTCACGCTGATCTGAGGAGTAGTCTGGAGCCATTTTTAGGGAGCAGTGAGATTGAGACCTTCTTTAAGAAGTACTGTAGTGATTTCTCTTGCTTACCATAAGAGAGAGAAGTTGTATCCATGTTTAAATGTACACAGATATAAGACACAAAGGTGCTGATAGCAAACATTTGTCCTCACCTAGAACTTTTAGACAAATGGCTATTTATATTATTTCTCTGTGGAACATTGGCCATAATTGTCCTTAGTTTCTTAGTTTCTATATTCATTTTTATCATTATTATTGTGTTGGGGGACATTGATTGCCTCCACCCAAACCAGGGATAAAAGCCTCATAATTCCTCAAAATATCATCAATAGTACATACAAAAATTGAAATAATTTCACAGTTTAACTCACCTAACTAAGGAAAAGAAATGCTTTATTGAATATATTGCTTTATTATTAGAAATCTTGCCTAAAACTTAAAATATTGCTGATCACACATGACAAATATGGTTGATTAGGCACAATGAGTTTGTAAGATATTTGCAACAACACCAACATTTCATTATGTATATGATCTATAATAATTTGTGTAATATAACCTATTTGTTAGATTCAGTGATGGGATATGCATTTTTAAAAAAGAGCACATAATTGACATGTTTTGTCCATTTTGGTCAGTATTAGGAGTATTAATTCAGATCTATAAATGAAGTAAAAGTATCAATACCACACTGTAAAAACACTCAATTACAAGTATGGTTTATTATTATTGATGCATTAATGGGTCAGTAGCTTTAGCTGGTTGATGCTGAGCTAATTGTAGCCACTTTATGTACTGCTGGGTAATTAAGTATATTATATTTAATAAGATAATCAGGCCTACATGTTTTTCTTTGTAAAGAATGAGTCTGCAAAGAAACTAACTAAAGCTGTTGACTAACAAATCTTCCGGTGTAAAAAGTAAAACGTTTTTTCCATGAAATGTTGCGAAGTTGAAGAAATAAGTATAATAATAATTAATTATAAGTTAAGTACAGGACCTTAGTTACATTCCAGCAGTGTTTTTGTCAGTAAAGCTTTGCTTCATATAGATCGTTCCACCTTTGAAATAGCTACTTTTGCATATTTGGCCGTGTGAGATCATCAACCTGGACAGTATAAGGTTTTACAAGCTATATCCCGGTCTCGTGGACAGCAGCTCCTCTTCCTCATCAGTCCACTCCTGTTTTATGACAGAACGTGAGACGGGATACTCTGCAATCCTAACGAGAAAACCTGACACATCTAGCTAAGCAGCGTATATACTTTATCTCTCGCCGCTGTAGAAGGACTGCTCCAGCAGTAGAACACTGGTGAAGCTCACAGAAAGATGACTCATCAGCGTTTGTTTTGATTTGAACGCCCACACCGGAGGAGTTTCCTCTATGTGTGTGTGTGTGTGTGTGTGTGTGTGTGCGCGAAGGGTATGTATCTGCTGGGGTGTGTGCAGACGCAATTGATGTGTAAAGTATGACGCGTTAGGAGCTGTGCTTTAACGTGTTAGGCAGCAAAGAAAAATGGACTTTCTTCTCAGCTCTCGGTGCTGTGTATATCTCATAAGATCACCCTGTGCTTTCAGGCGCACAGTATCAGCAGCCTGCTGATGCATACAGTGACAGGAAAATGAATAAGGCAGCTCACTTTTCCTGCAGTAATCTCTCTTTTCCTCTTTAAGTGCTGATTTATTGGAACAAAAAAATCTAAAAATAAAGGTGATGTGTGACATGTCAGTCAGTGCAGGAGACTGAGAATGACTGAGATCATGAGATGTATAAATTTAGATGGATTTAAACGCATACATGTATAGCAGTGGTACAAAAGGGACAGCAGGAAATGCTTTGTACCTCTGTTGAAAGAATCCCCTTGATGTTGTTTGGTCGTTTGAGTGTCCTGGGGTGTCGAGAGCCATGTTTACTACCATTCCATACTGTGTCCCCTGATTTAGTCTCCTGCTGACATGGTAAAGAAGTCTGTGTTGGAAAACACGCTTCCCCTGGCTCTGACTGTGTGCTTGTTGTAGTTTCAGCTGCATTAAAGATTAAAGAGCGTGCCTTATTATGAGGAAACACACTCTCTCACACACACACACACACACAGAGGAAACTCCTCGATTTTCATACACAAAAGAAATGCAGAGATGCATGCGCTGCATATGGATGCATATAGATTCAGGCACTTGAAGGAATGCACATGCTCACTGAAATATATGGTATGTACAGCATGTACGTATGTATGTATGCACACTGACACAGGCATAGACACACAACTCTGGAGCAGCAGCTTTAAGTGGGGCATCGGTAGTCATGGAAACCAGATCTGATCGTGTCGGAGTCACAGAACATGTCATAAGATGGGGAACCAGCAACGAACGCAGATGCCCAATCTACATCCTACAAGCCTCGAACACACGTTTAGACACATAGTGAGGCGCATACACATGCCGCACGTACGCACGCACGCACACACACACACACACACACACACACACACACACACACACACACACACTTCCCCTCCTGTTTTATGACCCTGAGCAATGATAGAGCAGGGACACACATTCAGAAATGGGGAGGCGCAAAGCAAAATGAAAGAAAGGCTGAGGAGCCTAAGATAGGGGAGGAAATGAGGGAGTGTGCAAGAGGAAGGGTGGGCATGACGGAGAAAGAGGGGGAGAGCACAGAAGCGATGGGAGAGGACAGAAGCGATGGCAGAGCGGTGCGGAGAATGGGAGGATGGAGTCGGCATCATATCAAAGCACCCGCTCTATCCGGGCGCTCGGACAGAGGGGCCTGTGTGTGTGTGTGTGTGTGTGTGTGTGTGTGTGTGTGTGTGTGTGTGTGTGTGTGTGTGTGTGTTTTACTGGGTTGATTTTGCACCTGTTGTTCCGGGGGCTGCAGTTTTACAACCACATATATTAACTTCAAGTAAAGGTTCTCAGCCTTGGGGTCAGGACCCCACATGAGATCGCATGATATACAGATACTGGAG
This sequence comes from Sander lucioperca, assembly GCF_008315115.2. Classification (NCBI taxonomy): domain Eukaryota; kingdom Metazoa; phylum Chordata; class Actinopteri; order Perciformes; family Percidae; genus Sander; species Sander lucioperca. The sequence goes on along the minus strand of NC_050173.1, from coordinate 50,116,114 downwards.
ATTTCTGGATATGGCAAGTCATTGTGTGATGATTGAAATTTACATGACAACTCAATTGCTGGGTTTACAAGCTTGCAAATGTTGAGAAAGCCTGACTTAAAAGATTAAACTACATTTTGGCTTTTATCCTTTTATAGTTGCCAGGGTGACGATCTGGAGTTAACAGTTTATTTCAGCTTAGCTGTCAACTTTACTGCAAAGCAGGTTTGTCTGTTTAAGCTCAGACCAACAGCTGGTTCTTACACAATGTTTCAGAATCATAAAAAAAAATCACGTTGTGGAATCAGCTTTATGGCATCATGGCTCTTGAGTTGTTTTGGTCTTTAAGAGAGTGGTAGCGATTCTGTTCTGACAAATACTGCCACTTTCTTAAAGACAATATACTGTGGCAAACACACTGAATGTTATTGCACTGGTAGCTATAATATAATAATAATAATATAATAATGAGTAGTATTAACGACGACAACTTAGCAAAAAAAAAAACACAGAAGATTAATTAAAGAACTAGTGTTTCATGCAGATTATTAGTTTACTTGTAATACTCTGACCAATCACACTGCTCACAGCCAAAAGAACAATTTCATGCTTAGCGAACAGTTGTTTATTTAGACATCCAGCAGACACAGAGCAACATTAGCATTGATTCTGAGCAGGGGTGTAGTGCTGTCTGAGTGCATTGGAATGACACTCCATCACTTTTTTTTCTCTAAGTGAAGAAATAAAATATTTGCAGTTGCATGATTCGGTTGAAGTTCATATTTTTTTTAAGCGCTTGAAGATCCAATAATCACCAAAGCGCACGTCATGCAAGAGAGAGAATAAAAACAAATGGAATGGTCAAAGTTGTCATATTGACATTTAAGGTGTGTTGATTCATTTACGCCGTCAACTCATACATTGAGTAACGCACAAGAAAACATTCCACCTTGAAAGTTGCAGGTAGCTGCAGCTGCTGCCCTTGAACGGCACAGTGAATGAAATGATTTTTTTACTAACTAGTAAAGATGAAAATGCTTTCATTTTATAGTTATGTTTACAACCCTGATTACCTCTTTTTTTTAGCTCTGTTTTCTCTCCACCAACATCTGAGGAAAATATTTCTTCAGCAGCTGAATGCTACGTTCTTCAACAGCTAGTTTCTAACTTTGTCTGTCAGTTGTTTGGTGCTTTGCAGCTAGCATACAGCGGGCTCATCAGAGCTTTTTGGTGGAACAAGCTGCCTGATGTGCTTGGGAGTGTCGCTGATGAGAGCTGTGAGAGTGAATCAAAACAGCAAAGTTGTGTCCGTAAAACCTAAACTATGAGCTGAAAATGTTCCAGAGAACTGAGGGGAACTTCAGAGTGTCTGTGGGCTCATCAGTACGAGCAACCCCTTTTACATTACACACAGTCATTTGATCCCTTGTTGATAAAGAAATATTTAGTAGAGCAGCTTTAATGTCAACGTGTGAGCATGTTAATTGTGAGTTTTCCTCCGGTATTGGATGGTTTAGGAAAGTGTGCTTCTTTGCCGCTCTACATTTTCAAGCACAGTCAGTATGTATTTAATCTTCCTCTCTTCCTAAACTTCAGCCGCAAATACATTGAATGGGGTGGAATAGGGATAGTCAGGGCTTGTTAGTTAAGATATTATTATACGTCTGTAGTCACTTCAGATTCTCAGAGGTGGGTTAGATCCTCAGAGTCCAGCTCTGTCTCTGACCTCCTTGCAGCTTCCTGGTTGACCCTGTTTTCTGTCGTCGCCGTGTTCCTTCAGATTGCCTCTTGACACCTCTCTGCTAGCTGGATTTCGGAGAGTAGGCTGCGGGTGCACTTGAAAGCTTGTATACCAGGGAGCTAAAATGCCACAGTCTTAAGAATATTCTGTCATGATGTGATGAATATTTCACAGTAGGAATATTTTTAGTTTTCTTCCCACTCAAAGCACTTACTCCAGCTGGAAGCTCACAGATGGGGGGGGGTCCTAAGGCGACGGGACAGGAGTCTTTGCTGCCTGCCGCCGCTCTTAGCCCAGACTCCACTCTGACCCAAACTTGATCTCAGAGGAATACACAGGTTTGACTAATTTCACTTGATGTTAATGGCCAAACAGCAAAGTAACTGCTCTGCGAGAGCTTTTCAGTTCCAGCCATATTCAGCTGTGTGTTGTGGCCTTCAACAAGCTTTCAGTCAGTGTAAATGTGTGTGTAAATATAGTGTGTATGTGTGCTACTTAGCTTAGCATTAGTGCAGGGACCTGAGGGGCAGCAACTGCTGATCCCTCACTTCTGCTCAGAGGCCTCTCTCCCTCTGGTTGCCTGGCAACCCTCATGTTACCGAAGGGGAGGGGTTTATTTAGCTCAGGAAAGAGCGAAAGATCGGAGGGAATTGTATGAAGTGTGGCTGAAGCTGTCAACATGAGATGCTTGCTCAAGCCTCAGCACACTGGGATTTACTGATGGTCGAGATCATGGGATTCCTCAGTGTTTCTTACAGACATATATCAGTTTTACTAACAAAAACAATATGTGTATACCACATTAGTCTATAGAGAATCAATAAAACTCTAGTGCCTTTGTGGTAAAATTGTAGTTCAACAGCATTTTAAATAGAATCAAGTTACAGAAACTGAATCCTTTTGATTGATTGATTTTATTTGATAATTAAAAACACTGCAGCTGATGACTTTATAACGCAGTTGTTAAAATCATTGATGATGAAAAATACTACAGACTTATTGCTTATTTTGAACTCCTTTCGAAATCTAATTGGACAAGTTTGTAGCAATTTGCAACAACAATCAAAGGTAACTTAATTTAAGCGTTGCCCAGACAGATGACATATTTTCTACCTCGCTACATCGCTGCATGTTTTATGTATTGCTTTATGCAATAAAAAAATGTGGTCAGAGATAGTTCGAGCTTAAAGGGGAACTATGCAGTTTTTTTTAGCTTAATTTACCTTAACTGAACAGCTTGGGAGTCATTGGAATGGTTATGACTTTTTTTTCGGGTTGAATGATGGTCGTCTCGCCCCCCCCTAGCGCCTGTCAGCGGAAAAACCACCCTTGCAACTTTCGGCCGGCGAGCCGCCGGCCTCAGCATCAGGAAGTATGGCGTGATATCAGGTCTCGCCATGTAACAAATTGCTTCACAGCACTGCACACATACGCCCATTCAGGAACCGGCTAACAAGGTAGTGATGGAGTTTTTCACACTATCGTCATGGCTGAGCCGGCTAAAAAGAAGCAGAAAGCTAGGAAAGCATTGTCGGAGGAACAGAGAAAGAGGAAACGGCAGACTGACCGAGAGAGGAGTCAGACACAAGTAAACATAGGAGCTGCCAAATATCTACTCTGAAGCTGTAGGGGGAGCTCTATAGAGAAACCTGCCAGCAAAAAGCCAGAAAACAGCGAAGAAATGGCCAAAACTGCATAGCGCCTCTTTAAAGCTCCTGAAAATTTATTTTTAAGATGACACATTCATGTTTAAATAAACAGCAATCAAAGTTAAGGTTCAGATTTTTTTCTTGTTATTTATAAAGAGTTTAACACTCCAAAACATCATTGGGACTGTCATCAGACTTTGATTCAAATGTTGCTAAATCCTGATTGGTGGATGGAAGTATGTGACATCACACTTTTCCAAATGAGTTGCGCCCAATTCAAACTTCTGACAAGAGTACAGACGAAAACACGAATATAAAATTCTATAATCTGTTATAATATTGGTAGAAAATTGTGTTTTCATGCGAGATCCCATAACTCACAGTAGGAAACAGCATGAGAACGCTGTTTCTTTTAACCAGACACAGAATGGAGTCGGCGGTCAAAACCCAGAACTTGTTTGTGATGGTTTTTTAAAGCTCAAAATAAAAAAATAAAAAGGATCTCATTCAACTTAAAAGAGGAGCGTATAAAAGTGAAAAGCATTGAACAGACTCCAATTCACAAACCCAAGTGTCACAGCAGAATTTAAGAGTACTTGCTGCAGTAATCTGATTATCTCTCTCAGACTGTGGGGAAAAAACAGACAGTTGACAATTGACAAATTTGTGTTATCAAGAGCTATTCAAAGTGAGCGATATGGGAGATATGCAGGCACTGCTCTGGCTCAGCAAATACTGTTCAATATTAGGTTCCTGAAATGCAGCAGGAAAGACAATATTTACAGGAAACACATTAGTGTGACCTGCCATCACTACATGAGCAGTGCACGCTGAAGTGACTCCACACACTGTGGAAGCTGGTGGAAGCAAAATTTCAACTATCTATGGCTAAACTATTATAAAATATCTTATTCCCAAGTCAGGAAAGCTCCCAGGGGAAGCTAGCAGCAGCTTACGACTTGATTACACAGAGAGACACTTCTGACATTACTCATGCAAAATTACTTTTTGTTTATTTCCGCTGCACGCAGGCTAGGAAATGTTTGACTCTTATTACACTACATGTCGTACTTAAGCAGTGACGTCAGCTTTTATAGTTCCTGCAGTTACTGTGAACACAGTAAACAGTCAGATGTGAGAAGACACTTGGCAGGCAGAAAAAGGTATTTGTTGTTGCTTTGTGCAGTCACAACCGCTGCAGATCTTAATCACATCTACGTCATTTGAATATAATGAACCGGCTTGCGAGGTGTAGTGCTGACGAACCTGACCCCTATGCGTTAGTTACTTTGTGCGTGTGTGCGTGTTTGTGAGCACCATGTGCTATTTCCAGCTGGCATATGAACTCAGCAGATGAACCCAGATCAGCTGTTTGTCCTCGAGGGGAGGCATTCTGACTCATCTGATTGGCTAGCAGCTGTGTGTCACAATGTGTATGCATATGTGTGAATGTAGGCCTGTTTGTGTCCATGTGCCGTTTTATGCTTGGGCAAGAATGCGAGTGAGAATTCACATTTTATTTGAAACAACAAATCCCATCATACCTCAAAGCGTAACACTCCAAAATGCAACCTAGGGTCTTTTTGTGAATGTACCTGAGTCAAACTTTTGTTTAAAAGCATATTTAGGACAGAATCGCCACTTTTAAGTTTTACCGTATTCTCGTTTTTCAGTCAAATGGCCTTTTGAATGGGAGTGCTAGGGGCACTTTTATGCTAGCCTCAAAATAGCTATTTTTAAAACACTAAGAAGGCTCGACACAACATGAGACTTAGCTTGAAGTATCACCAGGGGCTCTACACCTTAACAAAAGCATTGACAACATTGTTTGTGTACCCAGAGTTTACTAAAAGAAAGGTTTTCAACAACTCACCGTAGCTCTTGTTGTTTCCGGCCGCTACTACCTCGGCAGTCAAAACGAGTCGATATCCGAATGCGAATGAACGGACTCCATATGAGGCTCCTTTTTCAAATACGAGGTCAATATTGTTTTTCAATAACGACAAAACAAGAAATAATCCGTGCATTTATATGGAACTAAGCTTTAGGAGCTTTCCATCTTTACTCTCCTCCCTGTTATGTTGCATTCGGAAATCGATTGTTTTTGACTGACAAAATGGCTGCGGCCGGAAACAACAAGAGCTACGATGAGTTGTTCAAAACCTTTCTTTTTTGTAAACTCTGGGAACACAACCAATGTTGTCAATGCTTTCGTTAAGGTGTAGAGCCCCTGGTGATACTGGGAGCAAAGTCTCATGTTGTGTCGAGCCTTCTTAGTGTTTTAAAAATAGCTATTTTGAGGCTAGCATCAAAGTGTCCCTAGCTGTCCCATTCAAAAGGCCATTTGACCGAAAAACAAAAATACGGTAAATCTTAAAAGTGGAGATTCCGTCCTAAAAATGCTTTTAAACGAAAGTTTGACTCGGGTACATTCACAAAAAGACCCTAGGTTGCATTTTGGCGAGAAGTTACACTTTAAAGATGAACTGCTGTCAAATCAGCCGACTATCTGTCTGTGCGTGTTTGTGTGTGTGTGTGTGTGTGTGTGTGTGTGTGTGTGTGTGTGTGTGTGTGTGTGTGTGTTGCCGAAGTAGGACATAGCTACAGTAGGGGGCTTTCCCAGAGGAAGCCAAGGTAGTCAGCCTGGACCTATGTGATTCTTTATTCATCAGCTGTTTATATTATTCATATGCTTTATATACTTCTGTAGCTGGAGAGAGGGGAAAAAGAGAGGGAAAAAGGTGCAACTATTAATGATTCGACACCAGAGAGAGGACTGAAGAGAAGACTAGAATAATAAGCGTGGAAAAAGTTCATCCACTTATTCCACCTGCAGAGAATCTTAAATGTGCAGTGAAGATATTATACTGGCATCATTTTGCAAATATAGTCAGAAATTGCATTTGCATTATGATGACATAAGCCATAACGTGCCACATTGTACGACATGACTACTATTAAATAGCGCTTTCAGAAGCAGAGGCAGGGGCGTAAATGGGGAAGGACAAATGGGAGAGTGGCGGAGGAAATGAGAAGGATGTATTGGTTTAGTTCGGGAGGCTCACATGGACATCTAGATTTCCATTTTTCTCAATTTTATTTCTTCTCTCGTGTCTCTTTGATAGTGAAGGTCCGGAGTCACATATTCAGCTTTCTCGCTGCTCTGCCTCCATGTTTCCATGTTTCCTGCATGGCTGTCTCTGTATGTAGAGCTGCTGGCTAGCTAAAGAAATCTGCATGTTCAGTCCACTTGTGCATATCTCTGCCAACACTGGTGATGATTTATTACATTACGCTGGACTATTTTCCCACTGTTATGAACATTTTACAAAGAAAGAATAGAAAAGCAGCTCATTTAAACATAATGCTGGAATGTACAGTAGCAGTGCACTTACTCTTAGTCAAGAATTGGTCACCAAGAACATCCTTGTAAAAAAACACGCAGAGCTGAAATGAATTATCACATCTTTTTTTGGTTTGTCTGAATAAAGATGAGAAACTGGAAATGAGAGTAGACAGCAATCTGAAGAGGTTTTTGCAGCCCTTTCCAGAGAAAACAGAATAATAAACATGTTAACTGTCCACACATTAAAGTCAGATGTGGAAAAATAACATAATTTTCTATATATGTCACATACAGTGGTGGAGAGTACCGATTATTGTACTTAAGTAAAATTTTGACTTGAGTATTTCCATTTAATGCTACTCAATAATTCTACTCCACTACATTTCAGAGACAAATATTGTACTTTTCACTCCACTACATTTATTTAACAGCTATAGTACTTACTTTTAGATACATATTTTACATACAAAAACATATGATGGCCTTATAAAATACAATGCATTGTTAAAGATTAAACCAGTGGTTCCCAAGTTGTTGGGACCCTTTGTCACATTTCTATAAGTTGATAGCAAGTAATGTCCCATACTTCAGATGGTGGAACTTCAGAAGAGGTAGAATGAGCCATTATTTCACAGCACAGGACAGAGAGAAGTGAAAAGAATGAATTCAAATTAGAGATGGCCCGATACCATTTTTTGCTTCCCGATACCGATTCTGATACCTGAACTTGCATATCGGCCGATACCGAGTACTGATCAGATACCAGTGTGTCATATATTTTATTATGTTTTAACAACTGTATACTACTGTCCCTGTATGGATGTGATATTATTTCTATCTTTGTTGTCGGTCTGGCTCAGGTTAAACTCTTTGTGAAACATGAATGCCACAGAACTTTCTTTTATTATCCAATTTGACAGTCAGTCGATAAGTATTCAATGTAAGAAAATGGCCTGTTTAAACCGTATTTTTAGTTTTACCTGATTATAATACCAAATAAGATGTAAAAACAAGTCATCACATGCACCTATTTGTAGTTTTCCCATCCTTCATCTACAAACGTGACGTCATAACAGCCTTGCATGAAATAATGCAGTATTATCGTATGTGGAACACATACTGAGATGTGCGATATGAGGGTTTGTCCATGGGGAATGCATTCCATTAAACAATTTCTACTTGTGTTGTTACAGAGCAGAGCCTCTTACTGACGTGTTAGATTTACAATTGCTCTTCTGTGCTGTATGTGACAAGATTGTTTGTCTGTGTCACTCAGAGCAAGAGGAGGATTATATTTTGTCTGTTATGTCCCATGGCATACCAAGAGCAAGATGCCTCTTGCTCATACTTTGTGTGTGTAAGAGTGACTGTGTTAAGGTGCTACCACACTGTCTGCTCCCTGTCAGCATCGCTTCCTTTGGGCATCAGTGTTTTCCTCACAGCTCCACTCGGCTTTAACGACGTGCCTCCACAGAGGCGTCAAGACCCTGAATAACAACAGCAGTTGTAATTGTATTTGTATGTGTGATTGTGTTGGAGGTGTGTGTTTACGGAGCGACAGAGTGCACTGTTTGTGTGTCTCCGTGGTTTCATGTGTGTTTATGTGTGCATGGATTTGCTTCCTCTAATGCATTGTTTTTGCTCTGCGTGTGCTCATTTTTGGAGCAGGCTTGTTCATTAGGTCCGTGGGGAGGTGTGCTTTCTATTGACTTTGTTTGGTTCAAAGCCTGAGGCTCATACTGATCAATAATATCCTGGACCCACCACGGCTATGTGCATCTGATTGGCTCTCTGCACGGCAGGCAACAGCGGAAAGTCATACGTCAATATGTTACTCACATATCTGGGTATATTTTGGACACGCCCTTAAAGGGGAATTTCAGTATTGTTCAACCAGGACCCTATTTTCCCATGGATGTGTGTCTAAGTGACTAAGAATCTTTGAAATTGGTCCAGTGTTGAGCGAAAACGCTGTAACCGGCAGCCGCCAACTGGGCTGCAATGTAACCCTATTGAAAAATTACACACCATCCATTTCCAACCACTAAAAGTGCTTTTTTCAGATTGTTATTATTATCAATTTATATAATTTATATATTATTATAAGTGTCTGAGAATGTGCATGGAATAAATTTTTTCTGCAACTCTGCAAACACTAAAAATGCATTGCTTTTTACATGCAAAATAGCATGTAAAAAGCAGTGACATCAAAGGAAATGTTATTACAGCATGGTGTGCAATCATCATCAGATGTTGGAAAGCCAAACCAACAGTTGTGTTTTCTAAGTGACAGTTAGTAAGTTGCCAATAAAGCATTGATGACATTTCTGGCTTTAGGCTGGTGTTCAGCTTCAGCTTCTATTTGGCAGATTTTTGCATTGAGTTTCTGTGTGGGTGTCCGCACTCGTGCCTGAATTCTGTGTTGCAGCTAAGTGGACCAGGATTCAGTGTACAATATGACAGACAGGAACTCAAATTTGTATTTCTATCAGTGTGTAATAAATATGTCCTACTCATTTTTATATTTTTGTCTCTGGGAGGGGGCACAATGCCTCACTTCTGCTGCATAGTTAGCATCCCTTTTGGTACCAGGTGCTTTTCTCTACTTTGCAATGGTTTTTAAATCTGGGGCGAGTGAATAAAAACATTGCAGCCGTTAATGACGGTAGCTCGGCTATTTAAAGGCATACTATGTAACTTTTCCCTCTTCGGTCCCCCTATAGGATGTCTCATTGGAACTACAGCCGCACGAGCTGTAGTTCCAATGAGACAACCTGAAACTAGTGACGGTTCTCTGTGACCAATCACTGGTCTGCAGTGTTTTAACTCCATCTCCTAGTAGCTCAGCTCGCTTGGAACCCAGCGGACCAACCAAAAAGGTACCGGGTAGCATGGATGCTATCCACAACTGCTAATGGAAAACCAAAAAAAAGGAGTTGAATTGAGTAGAGTTATGCCATACCATGCAGTCGAAATGCATCATTATTATACCAAATGGAATATTTTTTTTGGCTAAGGCTAACCAGAAGGCCTCTTCTACACAGTGTTAGCACATCAACATCAGCACTGGCTAATCTGTGTCTGTCTGTGCTCTCCTCAGGTCTGGATGACTGTCTCCAGCAGTACGTGAAGAGTTTCGAGCGGGAGCAGATGGGGGGAGAGCAGCTGCTGCACATAACCCATCAGGAGCTGGAGGAGCTGGGTGTCACCAGAATAGGACATCAGGAGCTCATCCTGGAAGCTGTCGACCTCCTCTGTGCCCTGGTCAGTCAGCCTCTGTTACTTACTGACACTCTTTCTCTCAATCGATAATACTTTGAAGGGTGTAATATATACGCACATATGCAGGTCTTGGTGTGTTATTATCAATGGTGGAAGAAGTATTCGGATCCTTTACTCAAAGAAAAGTACTAATACCACACTGTAAAAATACTCTGTTATCTGATATATATTATGCTATTGTACAGTTTTATTTAGGCAAAGTTTTTGTACAGCTGCTTGTCATTAGGCAATATTTGACATTTAAGAATCTTGTCTTCTTTTGTGAAATGAAACAAGATTTTCATTAAACATATAAGATATCAAATAAAATACTGTCAGGTACTGTATTGCCACTACTCACAGGTAGAACGATTGGTTGTTGTTTACCCCCCTCCCACCAGTTATTGATATTGGCTTAAGAAATGGCCAGAAAAATCCTCCATCATTTGGGCCCTGCTTTGTGTACTGCCTCGGTCACTGCTGACTGTATGTGCAGTGGCCCTGTGCTCAGGATTAGAGAATTAGGGGGAATTAAGTGCTACTCTACCAGAGAGAGAAAGAGAGAGAGACGAAGGGAGAGTGAGAGGGAAAGAGAGGAAGAGGAAGAGAGAGAGTATGTAGAAAGAGTATGCAGGATGCACCTTATCTCCCAGGCACACATGGCTGGATTTGTTGGGGCTGTTTAAATGTGTGTGAGGGTGTGTGTGTGTGTGTGTGTGTGTGTGTGTGTGTGTGTGTGTGTGTGTGTGTGTGTGCGTGCACACGCTAATCAGCACCTCTTCTCATTCAAACGTTCCAGCATGGGAATGAGTGTCCCAGAGCAGCAATCACCATATGTCCTGAAACTGGACACACACCACACATACAGAGGGATGCCAGGTAGACAAAATGTATCACTAAAACTACTGGTGTAAGTTTATCACAAATTGGGACTTACTTTTTGTCAGATATAATAACACTGTGCTCACCCAGTGAATTGCTGAGATCTGGGAACACATCGGCATCTGGAGAGTAAACTTTGACCTATACCAAACTTGCCATATTGTAGGTATGCACACATACAGTTTTCATCTGCAAAGAGGTGTTATTACAGGCATTTTGGCTATGCTAAACTGTTGGCTGGTTTACAATTTGTCTGATCATGCCACTGCTCATTTCTTGCCCCGTTGGACTTTGTTGTAGCAAAGTTGTCGTGTTTTCCAAGATCTCAGCAATTACTTTGTTGAGTAAAATGTTTTCATAATCAATAGAAATAAAGACTAAGACTACAAAATACCCAAGTTATAATAAATCCAAATTATCCTTTAAGATAGCTGCAGAAAAGCAATTCTCAACTGACCTACCTCTCATTAGCTGTACTCTCAAGGCTAAGACAAGGCTCTAACTAAGACACAGCTTTATTGTACCTGTAGACACTGAATATTTGGAAGGATGATTCACTGTCGTCAGCAATATAATCCATCATAAGGAAAGCGAAACCCTGTTCCCCTGGCTCAACTGTTATGACTTTCTGGTCTTTCTGCAGTAAAAAAAAATGGAGCTTTTGTGGCCCTGGATCAATGCAAGTTTCAAACGCTGACTGAGCTTTCACTCTCGCTGTAAATGTGGAAAAGTCCCTTCTTTTATGCCTATGCAATCGAGTTTTTGCCCCCAGCATCTATGCTAAGTACTGTAGGTTTCTGTGGGTGCAGTGAATTTTCAGCAAGATGTGCTGGGAAATGGGCATAATTTAAGAATAAAATGACTGCTCATCCCAAAATCTGAATTGAAAGACAATCATTGTATTCAAGTGACATAAAAGGTGTTGAGCAAATGAAAACATCTATTTAAATTCAATTGAACTCAGAACAAAAATACAGCAGAGGGCCGCAAGTACACCTTTTCTTTTCAAAGTCAGCTATAGGAGCCAGGCCCCAGTTTCACACAGATTTATTGATTATTGCAATATTTAATTGCAAGTCAATAACAATTTCCCATTGTCACATACTTAGACAGTTGACATACTGTGTACAGCTAGTATTTTTCATCATCAAATGATAAGAAACCACTCAGTTAATGTGCGTTATCTTTTTAAAACCTTTAGTAGTAGACAATTGAATGATTCTTTTCACAGATCTCTTTGTATCTTGTAGATTGTGTCTAACTGGCACCAAGCAGAGTCCTGGTGAACTCTCACTATCAAATCTGTCACACAAATTGTAACTTTATTCTGCACCCTCTGGGTCAGATGATGAGTTTGAGATTAGCTTTTTATATTAATTGTGGTGTCCCCCCAAGCTTCTATTTTAGAGCCACTTCTTCTTTTTCTTTATATTGTGTCATACTAGAGCTCACTTTATTTCCTTTTAAGGTCGAACAATCAGTGTAATTTGAATAACACAAGAAATGCTATTCAATTAGCATGGAACAAAATCCATTCAGTCTTTATGCCTTTCTTTTCTTCTTCACTGCCAGAGGAAAGTCAGAGAGACACCCTGTACAGTTCAGCACACACACACACACACACACACACACACACACACACACACACACACACACACACACACACAGATAAACACATTAAAATCTACCAGAAATTTAGAATGTTGTAATCAAGCTGACCTTCATATGTTTGGACTTGGCGAGGAAGATGGAGCCTCTGGAAGAAAACCTACGCAAACAGACAGGATGTTCTGCCTGTATGCCAAAAACATCTTGCAAACAACTTAAGTCTTCAAAAAACTAACAACTTTGAAACTTAAAATATCTTGGCATAATCCATAATAATAATCAGGCAGCTTTATTATGTTTGGAACTATGTCCCAGTTCTGCTTTTGTTTTGCTTTTGTTCTGAGAAAGTGATTCATGCCGTCAACGCAGATGAGTCAGCTCTCTATGTTATTTCCTTTTCAGTGCTACGCTGTGTGACTCCAAATTGATTTTAAAATCCTGGTTATGTGAAAGTTAATAAATAGTCGGCCATAATTTATACTTCTAGTTTCTTAATTGGAGCTAAGTAGAGAGGAGTCATCAGATGTCTCATATTAGAAAGCATAGATGAATGTTGAATGTTATCTTTGGGTTTGCCCCTATAGTCTGTACGGTAGCATCCCCCCATTATTGTCTGACCCCTCCACTCACCCCTAACTGTATCCTTTGCCCTTTATTTAATTTGCTTGTATGTTTGTCTCTGAGTGATTTTAGTCTTACTGTTCTTACCCTTTTTTATGTTTTTGGTTGATGGTCTTGTAATTTTTTGTTTTTTTTTGTCTAGTTGTTGATTGCTCAGGGGTAACACAATCTGAATTAAAACACTTTGTTTGAAACAGTCCCATAAAAAAGGTCATTACAAACAAATGAAACCAGCTTCATACTTAGTATTTGTTTTTAAGCAGCTGAAACATCCCTTGTTTTGTAATTCCAGCTCCTCATTTTACTGTAAATAGATGTTTCAAGCACTGGTTTCATTTTGAATTGTAGAATATTGTAGCTGGTTTTGGGGTAAACCTGCAGTAAAAATCTAAGCAGTGAACCCAGATCTTCCAAGCTGAGAGCAACTCACACACGATCAATATTCTCTTGATGAATAGAGGTTACATACTCTAGATGTTGGTGCGAATGTTTGATTGCGATCCTGTGAACAATGGTAGAAATATCAGCATAGAGGAGAGGCCACTGCACACACGGCTGCTATGGCAACCACATCGACATGAAGGTGGAGAGAAGCGGGGTGGGTTGCTTAATGGCATCGCCCTCTTACTGTATTGATTTGACACGCACAGGCACTCACTTGCACGTACTGCTCAAATAATTTCTCTCTTTCTCCATACACACACACACACACACACACACACACACACACACACACACACATTCAGAGAGTCGACACAGGACATTATTCCTCCGCTTTGTCTCAGCACTCTGTCCCCTGGAGAGAGCCGCACACAGCTTTAGATTGAATCATAGGACAGGCTAATTACAGCTGTGCAAACATGTGCACGCCAAGTTCATGTATACATCTACATTACCACCGAATACAGAAGATTATACAGAACACAGTGCATACATGACCCAGTTTCAGCGAGATGCATAGCGGGGTGCTCTCTCTTCCTCTCTCTCCCTCTTGTCTTCTGCCTCTTTAGTTCCTCAATTGCTTCAATTCTCTCTCTCTCTGCTGCCACTGTGAAACCCTCTCTCCTTTGTAGTCACTGTGGTCGTGACTTGAGGCAGAGGAGGAATAGATACGTCTAGCTGAGCCTGTGCATCTCACTATACAAGGGTGTGTGTGTGTGCGCGTGTGTGTGTGTGTGTGTGTGTGTGTGTAGCCTTTGTGTCAGCAGGAATCAGGCTCTGTCAGGCAGGAAGTAACTGGAGGTGCCTTGGGATGCTGAGCGCAATGTGGCTCAGTGGGTCTGTATGTGTGTGTTTGTGTGTGTGTGTGTGTGTGTGTGTGTGTGTGTGTGTGTGTGTGTGTGTGTGTGTGTGTGTGTGTGTGTGTGTGTGTGTGTGTGTTTATTTAAAAGGGTCACAGTGCAGTAATGGGCTACTCGACCAGCTTGGTGTTCTTGTATCAGTGTGCATAGTGCGGCTGATATATGAAAATGCTAATGTCTATTCAGAGAAAGTAGTTCTAATTTCAGTTCATTCCACTCAGAATAACCCACAGTCAATACTTTTTCTGCTCAACATATAAAACTTGGAAAGGTTATCCTTATTAAGACAGATACAAGTACATTGTGTGTAACTTATGTTGTATTTATTCCAGTGGTTTCACATTACTCATGTCATGTTTCTTTTTGGATACAGCAAGGATTTTTATAAACCTGTAGTTCAGCATTTTGGGAAATCTCGTGCTTGCTGAGAGAGGGATAATCTGTCTTGTGGTATAATTTTCTTTTATCTAACTTTCGGAAAGATTCTAAAATGGTAAACTATTTCTTTAACCCTTTATCAAGTAACCCACAAGTTACCTCAAACCAATGATGTCCGTGCAGACAGCGTAACAAAAGCAGCATGTTAGCAGAGCAACAGCAGTCTCAATACTCTACACAAGATTGAGGCACAGTATTGAATGGATGACAAATATTTGTGATTCTACTTTTAAAATGAATCCCTCTGTTTGTCCTCCAGAACTACGGCCTAGAGACGGAGAACCTGCGGACTCTGTCCCACAAGCTGAACGCTTCAGCGAAAAACCTCCAGAACTTCATCCTGGGCCGGCGGAGGGGCGGACACTACGATGGACGAGCTTCCCGGAGGCTACCCAATGATTTCCTAACCTCGGTGGTGGATCTGATTGGTGCAGCCAAGAACCTGCTAGCCTGGCTCGACAGGTAGCGACCACACTGTAAAAAGAATTAGGAAATTTGACGTGTGATTTTTTGACAACATCCCCAGTTTTCAACAGTAAAGATGATAACAAAAATCTCAATATAGAAATGATATGCTAATGTACCAGCAACTATACCTGTTTTCAGAAATGAGTAACTTAAAGGTCCCATGGCATGAAAATGTCACTTTATGAGGTTTTTTAACATTAATATGAGTTCCCCCAGCCTGCCTATGGTCCCCCAGTGGCTAGAAATGGTGATAGGTGTAAACCGAGCCCTGGGGGTCCTGCTCTGCCTTTGAGAAAATGAAAGCTCAGATGGGCTGACCTGGAATCTCCTCCTTATGAGGTCATAAGGGGAAAGGTTACCTCCCCTTTCTCTGCTTTGCCCGCCCAGAGAATTTGGCCCACCCATGAGAGAGAGACATCATGGCTTTCAAACGAGCAAAGTGGCAGTTGGTCAAGGCCACACCCCCACCCTCCACCTTGCCCCCCTCTCTCTCCTCCTCAATAGCATTTAAAGCTACAGACACAGAAATGGCACATCCTAAGGAAAGCTCATTGTGGGACTGGCTCTAGTGGCTGTAATTCTGCACCAAGGCTGAATTTCGGGAAAGAGACTTCAGATACAGTATTAGGGGACCACTAAGGTCTATATAAAAGAGACTTCAGATACAGTATTAGGGGACCACTAAAGTCTATATAAAAGAGACTTCAGATACAGTATTAGGGGACCACTAAAGTCTATATAAAAGAGACTTCAGATACAGTATTGGGGACCACTAAGGTCTATATAAAAGAGACTTCAGATACAGTATTAGGGGACCACTAAGGTCTATATAAAAGAGACTTCAGATACAGTATTAGGGGACCACTAAGGTCTATATAAAAGAGACTTCAGATACAGTATTAGGGGACCACTGAGGCCTATATAAAAGAGACTTCAGATACAGTATTAGGGGACCACTAAGGTCTATATAAAAGAGACTTCAGATACAGTATTAGGGGACCACTAAGGTCTATATAAAAGAGACTTCAGATACAGTATTAGGGGACCACTAAGGTCTATATAAAAGAGACTTCAGATACAGTATTAGGGGACCACTAAAGTCTATATAAAAGAGACTTCAGATACAGTATTAGGGGACCACTAAGGTCTATATAAAAGAGACTTCAGATACAGTATTAGGGGACCACTAAGGTCTATATAAAAGAGACTTCAGATACAGTATTAGGGGACCACTAAAGTCTATATAAAAGCATCCAAAGAGCAGCATGTCATGGGACCTTTAAGGATATAGCCCATTGTAGGGTTGACAATTGGTGCTTTCACAAAAAATGTACACAATGTGATTCCTAAAAAAGAATAATCAGTAATGTTGATATAAGGACTAAGTGGGTGAAGGCAAATAACAGAACAGCTAAAACAGTCTGGTACGTTCAGAAAATGACATCACTTTAGTGTAATGCAGCCTGTAAAACCAGGAAACCAGTCATATTACCATATTGTGATATACAAAATTTAAGAAGATATCTAGTCTCATATACCGATGTCGATATGATATCGATATATTGCCCAGCCCTACTTTGAGTAATCGTTAGGACTAGAAAAGCGCTATATAAATAGTCCATTTAACAAAAACAGGAACACCTTACAATCTCCCTCTGACACAAAGTTCCTTTAAAAATGGAATAATAAACTTTACAGAGGTTGTTTGTATTGTTAGGCTGCATTACATTATCAGATGTTCCTTTTATTTTTACGCTTCATACAGTAACATAATCCGTAGATAGTTAAGAAAGGTTATTTTTGATGTTGGTATGGTGAAGTTAGATCAGCTGATGAAACCATATGAAACAGAGAACACATACAGATAAAGCAATGATGAGCTTTAGTACATCTCTGGGTTGCGTAGCCTCATGGCCATGTCATAAAAGCAAATATTGTTGTTTGTCTTTATCACTTGCTCATGTGCTCTGAGAGGAGCAAAGACTAGCTTTTATTGCTCTCTCTCCCTGCCCTATCACAGATTTTATAATCCCGCTGTTCGCAAATAAACGAACGAAAGAAAATAAAAACACCAATATAGCAAAATGACTTCCTCAAAACAGAAAGTAACTCTTTTTTTAATAAAATGGCCAAATATCCTTTGCTCACATTCATTTAAGTGTGACTTTGAGACCCGTTTCACTCTGAAAAGAAGAAAAAAGACACTACTCCAAACAGGAGCATTTAATGAAAACAATAACAACATGTAGAATAAGATTATGACCAGTTCACTTATCCAATGTTTCTAAAGTTCACCATATTATTAAGGTCTCAGATGCATTTGTAAGACTTTGAATCTGTTTTTTTTTTTGTCTGCTTCAGGTCTCCGTTCGCCAGTGTGACAGAGTATTCATTACTGAAGAACAACATTGTGCAGCTCTGCCTAGAACTAACCACCATCGTACAACAGGTGCTCCACACACTCACAAACACGCACAGGATGCATGCATCTGCATCACACAGTCCATCATGTCAGTACACTGATACAATAAAGGTCATCATTTTCAATTGTTAGTGCAAAACTAAAGTGGGTTTGGATTAGGAGCATCAATAAGGATGCAGCTTGTTCTGGTCAATAGCTCATTTCTATAGATTTGACTATGAGTGAAGCATATGCCCACTGCCACAGGCTGTTTGCAGCATGGCTGATGGCACGAGTAGCCCTCAGTAGCAGCCTTAGGCAAAGTACTCATTGACTCACTGTTACACCACATCCTCTCTGCCTAACTTGTGGGCCCTGGTGGAGAATGAACTCGGGGTCTCTCATCCCTTCATTTCCTGTCCTCCTTCTGCTCCCCCTCTGGCTCGCTCCCTCGTGTAGATTCACCAAGTTTAGGCGCACAAATGCACTTTTAAAAAACTAAAACTGGAGGCGCATTCACACACACACACACACACACACACACACACACACACACACACACACACACACACACACACATATACACACTCTGACACTGTAGAATTCTCATTGTTTTGGACAGAAAGTATGTCTGCTCTCCTGGACTCCATCCACATCCTCCCTGTAAGAGCCTGCTCACAGTGTGCGAGAGTGTGTTTGTACGTGTGCCCGGAGTGAGTCCTGGAGCCGAGCAGATAACACCCATCCCCTCTTACAAGGGCCACAGGAGAGGGGGAGGGGGGAAGGGGCCACAGTAGGTCCACAATGGGCCAAATGAACATGTGGCTGCCAGGGTGCAGCGGGACAGACAAAGGTGGCAGCACCGCCCGCACTAATGCATCAAACAGATGAATTATCTGCTACCATACACATCTGGTGGATTCAGTGGGCTGCTTTCCCAGAAATAGATTAACTATCAGCTATCGTTAAATAACAATCTGTCATGTTCAAATAATGTAGTTTCTAAATCCTGCGGAGGCTCGTGAAGCTCCAGGCAACGTCCAGAACTGGTCAATCCAATGTTTTAGACTGCCTAGATTATAAAGTAATATGCATAATGTGCAAGGTTTGAAATGAAATAGCTGACTGCTGATGTTCTCCATTGAAAAAGAAGTAATCTGTCTTTCCTCCTGTTTGCCGTCTCATTTGTCTTATTTCCTTCTTTCCTGGTTGTTATATTTGGAGGAGGGAGATATTGGAGCTTGTGTGCGGATGTTGGCATAGATGCTTTTCTCCAGCTCATGTTTTCTTCTTCTCTCCCTTTTATTTGTCATTTTCTCGTTTTACAGGATTGCACTGTGTATGAGACAGAGAATAAGATTCTCCATGTGGTAAGTTTCTGCTTAAAAATGTCAAATTCATATAAAAATATCAATAATGATTCACAGTTTTTGGCCTGTTTCCACCACAGAAAGCAGGGAAGAGGCACAATGACATACTCAACAATGATGGCTGTTAAATGGATAGATAAAAATAGTTACAACAAGACTGCTATGCTAGTGTATACAGTAGTCTGATTTTATTTCAGCATCCTACACTCTCCGGTTGCCTCACACATGACCTGGGAAAGAGTTATATTCAACATACTTAGATTCAGATTCAGAAAACTTTATTGTTTGTCATGAAATACAGTGCAAAAAAACAACTAATAATAAATAGTTTACACAGAATACAAATTACAATATATGTGTGCAATAAGGTACTTGTGCTGCACAGAATCTCTCTTTTCTGAAACAAGTCTAGCAAAGTCTTGTTAAAAGAATAGTTCAGCTTTTTGGAAAATACGCTTATTCGCTTTCTTGCCAGTGGTTGGATGAGAAGTTCAATACCATTCTGTTATCTGTATGTTAAATAGGAAGATACAGCCAGCAGATGATTAGCTTAGCTTAGATAAGGATTGAAAACAAGGGGAAACAGCTAGCCTGGCTCTATTTCCCTAGCAGCACCTTTAAAGCTCATTAATTAACACAGAATATCAAATAATGTTCCCCATACAAATCCATATAAAAACCAAAGTGTAAAAACAGGATCAGTTGCCAGGCAACCAGGAGCAACTCCAGGAAGTTTCCGTTCTGGGGCCACAAACAGTACATAACCTCGTATATAACCACAAGTTGTGGTTTTTACACTTCAGGTTTTGTACAGATTAAACATAGAGACATAACATGTTAATTACATGTGAACTAATGTGTTGAGGTGCAGAAGAAGGATTGATTTTCCTTTTGCACAGAACAATGCCAGCTGTTTTCCACTGTTTCCAGTCTTTGTGCTAAGCTCGGTGAGAAAGAATACTAAAAGGTGGAACCATTCCTTTAATCAAGTTTTATCTCTGCTGGTAGGCACAATTTTTTTGCAATTTCTGGTTCCGATAATACAGTCGTGGTGATTCTGAAAAAGCTGAAAAATGTCTGTATGTGTGTGTTTGCACATTGTTGTCTGTTCTTGTTTAACTACATTCGTGGGGTCCAACAACCGGGAATACAGTATACTTATGGGGTCTGGACAGCTTTGTGGGGCCAAAATGCTGGACCCCACAACTTTAAAGGGCTGTTTGAGGGTTGAGACTTGGTTTTAGGATTAGGGTTAGAATTAGGTTATGGTTAGGGTGAGGGTAAGGGCTAGGGAATGCATTATGTCAATGATGAGTCCCCACAAAGATAGTGAGACGCACTATATGTGTGTGTGTGTGTGTGTGTGTGTGTGTGTGTGTGTGTGTGTCAGAGAGCACTGTGTGTTTTGTGGGAATTTGTGGAACAAAACTGCAAGTTTAAGTGCAAGCGAGCCTCAGGCCTTTTGAAAGCTCCAGTTTAGCTTCTGTGTGTGTGTGTGTGTGTGTGTGTGTGTGTGTGTGTGTGTGCGTGCGTGACGGAGAACTGTCTGTGTCCACGTGTGAAAGCGAGTGAGCAGCTAGTGTCTGATCCGCTGTTGGATCGGGACACTTCCTGCTGCTATTCATGGTCAGGTGGAGGAAACCAAATAAAATGTTGG
The DNA here is from genome assembly GCF_008315115.2 of Sander lucioperca. Classification (NCBI taxonomy): domain Eukaryota; kingdom Metazoa; phylum Chordata; class Actinopteri; order Perciformes; family Percidae; genus Sander; species Sander lucioperca. The sequence goes on along the minus strand of NC_050173.1, from coordinate 50,095,392 downwards.
CAGGGGGAGTTCACTGAAAAAATATCTGGCCATTTTATGCCAAGAAATAAATCCTACATCAGATGTTTGGCCAGTATACAGTATAGATGCAATTGTGATATATATTTCTAAAAACAAAAGCAACCATAAGTGTGTGTTGGAGATGTCGGTCTCCCCGTGGTGCCATGCCTTCACTGTCAAAGTGACTCAGACCTTAGCCTTCTGCTTGTCGTTTACCTCTGTTGTTACAGGCCTGTTAATGACATAGGACAGTGACATCAGGCAAATTCAAATATTTAAATGGCTCTGCACATGTGTGCACACACAAACACACACAAAACCCTGGGTGCCAGACAAAAGGCTACACATGACTAATTCTGTTGTGTGTGGGAGGTTTATGTGTGAAATAGGGAGACAGCGTGAAGGGAGAGAGGGAGAGAGAGAGAGAGAGAGAGAGAGAGAGAGAGAGAGAGAGAGAGAGAGAGAGAGAGAAGGAGGAGGAGGGGTTTGTTTTTAGATGCTGCTTTCTTGCTGATGATTGTTTAATACTGGATGTGTTTTAGATATTAATAAAATGCAAGTGACACTGCCACTAAACCATACACATTGGACAGCCACACATAGGATGAAGAAGAGGATGCACAGTTAAGATCTACTTTACCTCTCAATTTTAAAACAGGACAGTACAACAAAAAGACCACCATAGACTAACAAATAAGTAACTAAATAAAAAATAATAACCTAATGTGTATATGCATACAGTATGTATACATATACACTCACAAGTCCAAATAAATGAAATACAATAAAATAAAGGTTGCTCTTCTATAAGACATGGCAAAACAAGTTGGCACCAGTCACTAAGTGAACATCAACAATGTATCAAAAATCAAGAAAAAGATGCAAAAAAAGTAAGCATTTAAACTTTGAAGACATTCTTGGTAGGTAAGACAAAAATTGTTGCCACATTTTGTCAAAGGTTGCAGAGTTGAGAAAGACATTGTATCGTACGTTCTCCATATGTAGCTGGATGTCTCTGCTAGCCAGGTCTTAAAGGAGGGAACATCCTCGCTTTTCCAAAATGTCAACATGTTTCGTTTAGCAACTACCATGCCATATTGAAGGCAATATATTGTTTACTAGGATAAAAAACAAATAGTTTTTTCTTCCCTTGTTTAAATCGATCATGGACAAAGACCGGGCCACAAAACATTTCAGTTAGCCAGTTAATTAGCATAAGCTGTGTTTGTCTCTCTTTCCTCTGCTATTCAGTGGACTATCTATTTCAAATTTTGAATATAGACATACATTTCAACAAATTAATCTAGCCAATGTATGTAATGATTAAATGTAATGTAAAAGGTTCTTTTGGTTTGCATATGTGTCAGAGGAAAATGTTCAGAACAGGCCGATTGCTTGGCCTCCGGTAATTTCTCGAGAACCGCTCATCCAAACATCTTCCAACAACTACACCTCCAATGACATAGTTGCATCTTCATTTGCTAACGGCTAACGACCAGGCCATTCCCCGGAACAAAAGCGTTCATTCCCGAAAGTTACACGCTGATGCTTGAATATTTGAGTTTGCTTTCATCTGTCCTTGTATGTACTGAATGTACTGTAGCGCGCGACGGAGAGCGAGCTGTACCCAGCATGCCGTTCGGCAGTGTAACAATTAATAGGGGTCCCCTCTCAATTCACTACACAGTGTGTACATAACGCATTACTAATAAATATGTCCCGTAGATCTCAAGACACTGCACTTCCTTTGGTCCTCAGTCGATCGGATGAACCATTGTCGAGTAAATCGAAGGACAAACGCACAGGCAGAGACTCCTTCCATTTTAGTTAGATTTAACATAAAACACTGTCTTTTACATTTTTGACATGAGCTATCTGACTACGTGCTACCTGATTGCTAACTCACTAATGACTTTTAGAAAACTACATTAAGAACCAGCGCTGAAACATCTAGTATCTAGTTGTATATTTCCTCCAGTATTTGACAGGGAATATTGTACTCAAATTTAAATTTGCATCACATACACATGATCATCTTGTATAATGACATCATTATTTAAAGTAGTTGAAATGAGCCACAGCTCATCCTGCTGCTGTTTAACATTAAAATGCTGCTAATGCATTAGTAACAGCCAGTAATATAAATAACTGGAGACCCTCTAAAAGGGTCCACTCCGCATAATGAGTATTTTATGTACTTTATGAAACCTAAATACACTTTGTTCTTAATAGAATTACAGAAATACAAGTTTTAAACTCTGCTCTTTTCACATGGTGGTATTGGCAGTTTAACCTAATTGAACTATGGCGGTTGATCCAGACAGACATATAGTATGAGGGAGTCTCCAGTGTGCATCCAGCATGGGCTTCAGACACCGTTTAACGCTAAAGTCAGCTCTGCTGTAGCTACTGTAGTGGTAGTTGTACGTTTGTCAGCTTCTGTTCAATAATGCAAAACTCACTGCTACTCTGTTCTCCTCCAGACTACGGCCTGCAGCAATCAGATGGCCAGGGATGGTGTATGTGTGTGTGTGTGTGTGTGTGAGAGAGAGCGAGAGATAAGATATGAGCATGTGTGAGTCTGTTTGTCTGATGGAGCGCGAAGTATGTATGAGTGTGTGTGTGTGTGTGTGTGTGTGTGTGTGTGTGTGTGTGTGTGTGTGTGTGTGTGTGTTTTTATGTGCATGCATGCATGCATAAGGATGAGAGGAATTACATAAGACTGTCCTAGTTGTGTGTTTTTCCCTTTCCCTTGTTTTCTCCCCTTTCTTCCCAGACTCTCCCTCCCCACCTCCCCTCTTCTCTCCTCCACTCTCCTTCTCCCTCCTCTCTCCATCTTTTTCTGTGTCTCTGCTCAGGTTTATATTTGCCGCGCACGTTCATGTGTTGTGAAGTAGATGCATCCGCGTTCGTTGTGTGTTCGCGAGGGAGAATGAGAATGAGGGAGGTGGTGGGTGCGGTGGGAGGAGAGGGGGGGCAGTGTGCAGCCAGTGCTTAATCCATTTGGCAGCGTACTATGTCTGGCTTTCTGTTTGACTGCTCTTAAATCTCACGCCAGCCAGTCACATAAGTTAACTTCCCTATAATCTGCGCTCTGATTCTCCGGAGGCATGTCAGATCAAGGCTGGGTGTGTCAGTACTGGAGGAGTTGAGAGTCTCCACACTGGTAACTGGCCTTTTGTCTCTCGGCCCGTGTTAATCCCAGGTCAACACTATTACTCCAATGATCAAAGAGGGATGCAAGCAGAGCCACAACATTGTCACTGGCTGTGGTTTCCAGCTGGGGACTTTGCATGCTATTCATGGTTCTATAGGCGGGATTAGATATACACTGCTTCTGCTTTGATACTGCTTTTCCCCTACTATCTTACTTAAGTTGTTTTTTCCCAAATTAAAGCTTTTAATGTGCCTGTGGATGACATGAACAATTCTGGGTATCCCATTATGTAATGTGTACACGTTGACTGGAACACAATATTAATGTCTGTATAAACAGAAAACTAAACAGGCAGTGAAATGTTCAAATAACTAACACAGAAAAGGATGGAAGTGTGTGTGTATTAATGTGTGTGTGTGTGTGTGTGTGTGTGTGTGTGTGTGTGTGTGTGTGTGCACGCGTGCGTGTGTGTGTGAGCGACAGTGAGAGAGACAGAGCGAACATAAGCATCACATAGCCAGCTCACTGAAGATCCTCCACCTTTTCTCTCACACTGAATGAATCATAGGCTCTGAGCTATAGTGTGTGTGTGTGTGTGTGTGTGTGTGTGTGTGTGTGTGTGTGTGTGTGTGTGTGTGTGTGTGTGTGCTTGCACTATGTGTGTTGAAAAGATCTCTGTTCATTTCATAACTATAATCCGGTAATTGCTCATTAGGATTGAGATCAGAAGATTATTTTATGCAGGGTTCATCACTGTCATGCTGTTTGTGTGAATGTAGACAACGTAAATTCTCTTACATGCATGTCTGTTACAATCCAGCGTGTGTGTGTGTGTGTGTGTGTGTGTGTGTGTGTGTGTGTGTGTGTGTGTGTGTGTGTGTGTGTGTGCACTCGGCAGCGATGCAATGAGACAGGATAACCAGGGTAACCATCTCTGTAAACCCGAATCCCATCCAAATCTGGTGTATTTGCTCAGATGCACTACATATTAGGTAATATGTGAATGTAAATCCAGTGTAAAAATAAAATAAAAATACAGCACAGATAATCTAACCACTCTACGATGTGTCAGATTTTGTTTGTTTAGAAAGCCCTTATCGTCTCCCCCAAAAAATGACAGATAACAAATGAAATCTATGCTCTGTAATTTAGATGTTAGAAAATGTCATGTGGGCACCTCGGGGTTGGCTGGTATCGGTGATGTGTTGTTCTGTCTGTGGCAGTGTCTTGTGGGCATGCCTGTGGACAGACTGTGACAGGAAACAGTTTGTGTGCTGGAGTGATGGAAGTGGCGATGTGGAACAATCTGATGAAATGATTTCTGTTTCACCTCCTCCAGCTAGGTCACGGAATCCCTCGCGGACCAAAACCAATCTCAATAACTTTCTGTCTTTCTCTTTTTCTCTCTCTCTCGTTTCCTGTCCTTTTCCCCCCGCTGCTTTCTTTACCTCCGATGCCATCTCCAGTGTAAGACCTTAGCGGGGATATGCGACCACATCATCTCTCTGTCGTCAGACTCTCTGGTCTCTCAGTCCGCCCATCTGGAGGTGGTCCACCTTACCAGCATCATGCCCAGTGAAGGGCTGGTAAGGACACACCTGAGCATGCACGCACATGCATCTACCAGAGCATTTTTTTAAAGCACTAAACTTTAAATTTTTAAACTTTAAATGCACTAATCAATATTTCTATATAATCCATGGACCAAATGAGTGTAATGTGAAAGGGGTCGCTGATGATGAAAAACCAGAGAATTAATTCCCCCTCAGCTCAAGGGAGTGTTTTAGCGTTACAGGTCTTCTTAAGTGAATTGGCGTTTGGACTTTATTTTAGTTTTTCACAAAGCATTTGGACATTGTCCTTTCAAAGCTGTTAAAAGTGTTTTAACATGATTGAAGCCAAGTATCTTAAATGCATAGAAACAATTAAATTCAATATTCAAGGTGTGTAAATATGCAATGCTATTATTTATTGCTACGGGACTTCACCAGGTCAAAATGTGAGACTTGGATGTTTTTGCTTTTATGTCTTAAGTCAAGACTTTAGAGGGTGACAATTCATGTGTAGATGAAGACAAATGAATGGACAAATGTGAACAAATCTGAGGAAAAACAACAAAAGCATACAGAGGGTCACTGAATGGTTTAAAGGGAACAGAATTGATGTGAATCAGACACAAAGCCTTCCAAGTCAACCTAACTGGAGATTTTGCACCGACATGTCAGACGTGTTCTCCACCACCATCATCAGAACAGATGATGAATGAGAGAATATCTTTTGGAAGTAGATTTCCAGTAGAGTTCAAAGTCCTGAACAATTTATGACAAGGATCACTGAAGCTAAGCATGGTCGACTAACACCATACCAAGACGCTTCATGTTTGTTATCCCTTTAATTTGTCACCCATCTGTAAGTCAGGTCACACACCCGTTAGTCTCGCTTTGCCAGACCTTCCTCCACAGCGCTGCATAGGAGGGTCTGGCTAGTCCACACAGCATTCTGGGATGGGAGAAAAACATGCTCTGGTTTATTGGCATTTCTTTAAACCAATCACAATCGTCTTGGGCCCGACAGAGCAATGGTGCCTCTTGATCCTTACATTGTCCTCGAGTCAAATTTGACCCATTTTCAAAAAGTTTTTATATCCGAAATTATGGGTTTCTTTCAACCAAATTGTCAAAAAAAAGTAACGTGGATGGTTCGCTACAACGCTCTTCACAAGTAAAGTAAATGATCAGTTCACTACTTTCATTGAATATGGATGTTTTATTCAATTTTATAGCATTTGAAAATAAACAAAAAAAAAATGTCGGAAAAAGCTTCAAAACGTGGGGAAAAAACAACAAAACATTAAAAAAACACAGAAAAAAATTGACAAAAACATCGGGAAAAGTGTCGAAAAGTCGACCAAAAATAAGTTTGAATTTTAAATTTTGACCCAGAAAAACTAAACGTTGCATGGTCAACAGGAAGAGGAAGGAACTTGTTTTGGTGGAACATGTGTACGTTCCAAAGTAGTTTTAGTCGTGCAACAGAAAACTCAGATTGGACAGATAGTCTAGCTAGCTGTCTGGATTTACCCTGCAGAGATCTGAGGAGCAGTTATCCATAGTCCTCACAAATCCTAACAAAAGGTTAGAACGCCAACACAAAGAAAGAGGAAGGTAGCAGCCATCCGACCGAAAATTAGGGACAACCAGCGGAATTTCCGGCGGCACCTGAACAATCCCGGAAATGAAATGTCGTCGATGTAGACTACACACCCGTCAATTCAAGTCTGAAGTCGAGACGTCAAATTCTTAAATGTCAGACCTACATATCATGTATTTCCCTGTGTACTCCGTGTTATACTAAATCCTCCCTCCCTGTGCTTGTGTTTTAGGGGATGTATATCAAATCGACGTATGATGGACTCCACGTTATCACGGGAACCACAGAGAATGTGAGTTTTTGTTTGACTCAGTAGCAACTCCAATTCATTGTCTCAAATTCCACATTGACAATGAATCCATGCCTGTAATATATCTTGAATTTGTTCTCATGGAGTGTAATTTTCTATCCGTCAATTTCTGCCTCTGCAGTCTCCAGCAGACCAGTGTAAGAAGATCCATGCAGGGGATGAGGTGATCCAAGTCAACCACCAGACAGTGGTGAGTTAAAAAGCTTCCAAACACTGTAGTCACAAAAAGTCACGGGACAGTTCCCATGGGGTTCACTGCAAACTGTCTTTCGTTCTCCATTCTGTGCTGTGTTGAGGAGATATCAAGGTACATGATGTCTGCTACCACCACCACCACCACCACCACCACCGTCATGGTGCTTCCTGTCCTGTGCCTGTGCAGCTATGTAGGCTAATTAGACTTGCTGCGGGAGCAGATTATAGGATGATTGTTGCAAGACCTTTGTTCAGTCCAGTGTGATTCTCAGCTCACTCTTTTGCGGAATTTGCTCCCATTGTCATAAGAAACCCCTGAAGGAGGCGTCTGGTTTGAAATGTGAACTCATGTTCCACTTTTTAGACTTGAATAAGTTGTATTTCTGCCTTCAACTCATCACACCAGAGGGACGCACCAAAATGGGCAGCCATTTTAAATGAAACGGTGCCTTGTGAGAGCAAGTGATTGAGCGTGCTGTCAGCTCTGGCACCAACAATTTGTTCCAGCGTTTATTTGAGATTTCTGAGGGAGGGAGAAGAAGGCCTGTGTAGACAGCTTTTGCGTGCTCTTTCCGCGAGTATTTCCTCCTACGTCTCGATAGGTGCTGCTCATGCGAAAGCGTGCATGCAGGCGCTGGGGAGCGGCGTTGATTGACACGTGAGGGAGCTATGCGTTATCTCTCTTCCTCTCTCTCCTCGGGGTGACAGTGCAGATCGCACCCTGCCAGGCTCTCAGCTCCAACTCCTCATTACTCCCTCAGCTAGACCCTCACCACTCTGATCCCTCACTCTGGGGGAGGAGATAAGCAGCAGGGGGAGACAGAGGTGTGTGTGTGTGTGTGTGTGTGTGTGTGTGTGTGTGTGTGTGTGATGGGGGAAACGGGGGTGAAGTAGTCATGGGATGCTGTGATGAGGCTGGGAGAGTGGGGCGAAAATGGGAGGAGGAAGTAAAGAGGGACTTAGGGAGAAGAGGATGAAAAGAAAAAGGGGAGAGAACAGCGGAGGGAAGTCTCTCGTCAAGATAGCAATTTTCTCATCCTAAATCGAGCTGCTGAGGAGGAAAGATGGATATAAACACTACCGGCAAACTCTCTGTCAACATCACGGCTGATAAGTTTATCTAGCGAGGCTCCATATTTAAAAATTAGATTAGTGGGAATATTGAATGAACAAATACCATTACATTATAGAATCATTATGTAGGCCTATCCCACGTATTTAGCAACAGCGCTGCCGACATGTTTATGCATGAGCTTCTGTTTGAGAGCCACTTCAAAACAGGACTCGCAGTTTTTAGCTCAGCTTCTCTTTTGAGGTAAAATGTGGAATTTGCTCAAATAACAAACTGATTGTTTGAAGAGGCAACATAATTATGTGGAGGTAATAGCATCTGGGAAAATAATGAAGACCTCAGGGATTTGAAAAACCTCTCCAGCAGCAGTTTATGCTCTATTATTATTTTTGGTAGGTCTCCCCCTGTTTCCCTCTGCTCTCTCTGCGTATTTGCATAACAGAACAGTTCTAAACTAGCCTGGTTAGGATAGGCTTTGTGTGTGCTGTTAATACACACTGTTGTGCTGTCCGCCATTGTGGTGGAGGAGCTGACAAGGGTTGAGAAGTTTAGCAGGATCGAGGTCCAGTTCAGTTTACGGTTCAGTGAATTCAGGAATGTCCCGTTGGCATGAAAATGTCAATAAATTCTCTGTCTAAGGCTGGGTTTTGTTGGACAATTTTATGATACCAGTGCCAATACAATACTTGTATTTTGCAAGCAAAACAATTTAAGAACTTTGGCTTTTTCAGGGGTTTTCCTGCCTTAGAATGGGCCTTTGGGGGACGACTATGCACAACAGTAAGCATGATCGGTTTGCGTACAGTAAACTAGTAAATAAGGCAATTATTTGACAGAAATCTGTATGCATTTGCCTGTTATTTCTGACAATTTGAGAAACAAGAATGTTGTTTATGCTTGAGTAAGTGAAACGCCAATCAACAAAACTGCTTAAAAAAATAATATTAATATTCAAATACCACCGTTAAAATCACCGGGAGAGTCTGACACAGCCAGACTCTGGATGGTAAAACTAAGATAAGCGCTCCTATTCAAGTTTATGCTCTGCTTTTCTACTGTTGTTTGGTAAATTGCTATTAAACACAGGCGAAGAGGATTTTAATTGCTATTTGTTTTCTCACAATTCTTAATATTTTGGCACTGATTTTCCTATGGTGCTGGTTAAAACCTCTTTTGCGGGCACCAAAAATTCCTCTATGCAGGAAAAACCCTGTTATTGTGTTAAAGGAATAGGTCAACATGTTCTACTCTTGTCGAGAGATAGATGAGAAGATACCATTTTCTTATTTGCCCGGTCAATATGAAGCTACAGCCCTGAGAGGGTTAGCTTAGCTTAGCATAGAGACTGGAAGCACGGGGAAACAGGTAGCCTAGGGTCTGTTCAGAGGTAAATCAAAATCAGCCTACTAGCACCTCTAAAGCTCACTAATTAACTTATTGTATCTTGTTTGTTAAGGCTAGCTGTGTCCCCCTCCTCCCAGTCTCTATGCTAAGCTAAGCTAACCGTCTTCTCGCTGTATCTTCATATTGACCGGACAGATGAGAAAGTGGCATCAATCCCCTCACCCTATCTCTTGGCAAGAACGAGAATATGGGTGTTTCCCAAAATGTTAGCTTAGCTTAGGAAGCAGAGGGTCACAGCTAGCCTGAACAAGATATAGCATGTTAATTAATGAACTTTAGAGGTGATGGTATAGGATGATTGTTTTTTACTTATGGACCTAGGCTACCTGTTTCCCACTGCTTTCAGTCTTTATGCTACGCTAACTGTCGCGTGGCTGTAGCTTCATATTAAACAGATATAGATATGAGAGTGGCATTGTTTTTTTGATCTTAATCTCAGCAGGAAGGCAAATACTTGTCCAATAAATTGTGAACTATTCCTTAATAAAAGAAGTGCTCACTGTCTGAACATTTTTTTTTATTTAAATCAGGCGTTGATCAAGAAATAGCAAAGAAGATTACAAAACTGACCAGAGATTCAAAGCCAAATATTGGTACTTGAAGGTTTTTGATACACAGACACATTTCTTCCAGAATGTTCGGTTTGATACAGAGGCCCTATTTCTGTCACTAGGAATTACAGTGAGTCCAAGTGTGTCCTAGTATACCCCCTTTTGTTTTAGTGGGCAGAACAGGACAAAACATACAGTAGTAAATTACTTCCGTCAAAACTCTTGTTGTTGGTGAACACTGGCTGAACCCGGAGTTCTAAACTGGGCCAAAGAGAACAGGAAACGAGCCGCGAAACAGACTGGTCATCATCATCAGGAATAAGGTCAGAGCAGTTCTGTCTGTGTGTGTGTGTGTGTGTGTGTGTGCGGTGGCCTCTGCGGACCCTTCCAGTAGCTGAGACCAGTGTAGCCAATCAATGGCCTGACAAGTGCTGCGAGCTCTGGAGACAGGCTGGCCGGAACCACGAGGAAACACAGCAGTCAGCACTCCTTTCTGACTCTTTTACCATCTCTCTCTCTTCCTTAACAATACTGGCTAAGCCGTCCTTTATTTTTATATGTTGTGTAATAACCAATTTGGTGAAGCTTTACTAAAACATGTTAAGTAGCACAAAAGCAGTGTGTCTGAGGCAAGATGGTGAAATAGTTTGTATGCAGCAGTTAGTTGTGTCTGTTGTAGTAGCAGTAGCCTGGATATCACATGAACCATATTGAAATTAGAAAGCACTCAGAGAACGTTTACCTTACTGCCAAGGCTGCGCAAGCCTCTAAAAAGTAAAAGTTAGGTTAGTAATGTTTAGATTTTTAAAATCTCCAATTGGATCCAAATCAAAATACACAGTGATGTTTATTTTTTCCTTGATCTTTGGATCCCGTGTAGTTTTTCTCTGCCGTTGTTTGTACTGTACAATTGTTTACACGATATTTTGAAAACCGGGTTCTTTTTTTCAAAATATAATCACAATTATCCAAACACCACACTCAATTTGCATAATTCCTAGATTGTTTGCAAAATGACACACTTCAGTCAAAACATATACACATATTTGTGAAAATGCTATTAGTTTTCATTTAACCAACACAGTCCTCAATGATCAGACACTATTGCAGCCAGTTTCACACTGCTGTGATAAATAAAAAACACATTTGTAAAAAAACTAATTTTAGGAAATAGCATGTGCTAGATTTTTGGCCAGACATTGTTATGTAAGGGATAATTTAGATGACAAAAAAAAGTGACAAACCCACAACATTCTTCATGATTAGTTTGAGATATAGGGAGAATGTACACAAATAGGCCTACTATAAACTTACCAAGCACTGCACAACACTGATGCTGCAGACTGAATATTTCAAGTATTTATTTCAATACTTACAGTATTTCTTACCATAATCAGTTACAGTAATCAACCAACACTGAAATCAATGAAACAAATAAAATCTGTAGACAAATAAAAATTACTGCATGAAGTACATACACTTTGACTCTGAATAAAAACTACTGTAAAAGCAACAAGAATACTGTAACTATTCATTAGTGTGGTCATTGGCAATCCGGGGCTTTGTAATGACAAGGAAGTAACCTCACAATCCTTATCTGTGTCTAAGGTGTGAAAATATGTGTAGAGTTTTACAAATCACTGTGTGTAATGTTTTGCAAAAAGGGTGAAGCAGACATTGTGTGTAATGTTGTGCAAATCTGTGGAGGTGTTTTGCTCATTGGAGTAGAATTTTGCAAATTTTGTGGACATTTTTATTTTAGTGTGTAAACAATTGTAAAAAACTGTAACACTGTTTTGTTGAATTTGTGTTACTGTAAAAGAAATATGGACAATTATGCACATTTTCTGATGGCAGCCATACATTTTTGGACATTACCTACAGTACATCACCTGTGGGAATAATAGAGCTTTAAAAGAGACAAATTATGCAAAATTTCAATGACCATAAAGTTGAATCAACACATCTCTGAAATAGTTTCAACAAAAACTAAACATCAAGGTAAAATCTGTTGTATTAGACTGCATTCATTGACTTGCCTCATAAACTGCCAACTAATTGCATATCAGATTGGCCACATTTAAAAGAATTTTGCAACCAATTGTAAAAAAAAAAATTAAAAATAAGATAAGCACAACAGCATTGTATGGGCTTGTTTGGATACCTTTTGCACTAGATTTGGTGAAGATGGCCAATAATGATCTTAGGCACCTTTTTTCGGGAATAAAAAGTGACTCCATGTCCCACTGTTCAAGAGCTATGTGAACATGTAAAGTACTGTATATGGTCTAATTTTATACCAAAAGTCACAGGCCTGAAAACATAAACGATATACAGTATAAACGGTTTATGGTCATTGTGCGCATATTATAGTAGGACGAGGGGGCTCCCCGAGGTTAAGGCGTCAAGACACTGACCATGGACTGCAACGTCCATCGTTTGGAGACCTCGTTTCCTATCATCTGTCCAATAAAATGATAACATACATGACTAGTAGCATGTGGTGGTATCAGGACCTGCGCGTGGTGGTTTGCAGCAACCGTTTTTAAAGCTTCATATCTGTGCGTGGTGGTTTACCTCAGCAGATTTGGTGCATCGTGTACAGCATGTGTATGTGTGTGTGTAGTGGTTTGCGGCAGTATTTTCGGTAGCCCGGTGTGTGTGTGTGTGTGTGTGTGTGTGTGTGTGTGTGTGTGTGCGTGCTCCCTAGGTGGGCTGGCAGCTGAAGAACCTGGTCAACGCTCTGAGAGAGGACCCATGCGGAGTCATCCTCACGTTGAAGAAAAGACCTCAGAACACCCTGAGCTCCACGCCGGCTCTGCTCAGGAACGTGCGCTGGAAACCGCTGGGCCTGCAGGTAAACACCAGTAACATATGGACGCCTTCACTGCAGTATCATAACAAGCCACATCCTGACCTGAGAAGTGCTAAACTGACTCAGTGACATGCTGCTCTACAAAAACTCCATTTGGAATTTTAACAAATAAGCGTGAAACTGAAATGTGTATATCTGCACACTTCTTGTACTTACGGTGAGGGATTTGTACAGTAAGCTGTGTTGTACCTCTGGCTTTATCTTTGACTCACTCTCAGCTCTGTTTTTACTGCCCACACTCTGCATTCTCCTACTGGCATTTTAAACAAATATTTTCAAAGGAAACTTCTTCACTTTGTGACCTCGCATTAATCCTCCTGTTGAGTGTTTCAACAAATCTCTTTTTGTTTTACAGCCTGCCGTACTGCTGGTACAGTTCAAAGCCATTTACAAATGTGTTGGTACCTAAACCTCCATCTGAAGAGAATTTATGCATACCAAAAGCATATTTCTTTAGATAGAGATATATTGAGATAATAAAGGGGGTAGAAATAGCTAATTATCTTATATTTGCACTTTGTAGATGTGTGAATGACTTAAATGGTATAATATGGCCTGAACTCCCTGCTCAGGAGCTAGCACAGGGCAATACAAGTTCACCGAAAGGTGCTACCCAACTCCCACTCACATTCATATTCATATTGGATGAGACTTTGTCCTGATTCATTCAAACTTTGCCACAAACATCTCCTTTTTTGAAAGAGAGTACATGTGTAAAGTACAGTACCTCTACTAAAAGGTGGAATACTTGTTTGAAGGCTTACAGCTCAGAGCGAGGGAACACGTTTCACTTAAGGGCAAATACTTTAGCAATCTGTCACTCATTCAGAGCCCAGAAAAGTCACTCAAATGTTGGTGCACAGAGAGAACGTGTCGAGACAGAGGGGTGAGGCGAGGGCTGGTCTAGGTGCTTGTGGAGCATCAGGTCTGTGAGCACGTGTCAAACTCCAGGCCTGTGGGCCGAAGTCGGCCCCCTCGCAAATTTTGATTAGGCCTGCAAATCAATTTAGGTTCACAATAAATTGTTGTGCACCAAACCAAAAAGACGGGGAACTGTTTTTCCTGCAATTACACAACACAAAGCAGAATTTGGCAGATTTGCAGACTTTGAGCCTCAGAAATTCCCACAGAACCAGAGAGTTTTTATGTGTGGTAGCCTGCTTTTAAAAATGTGATCATTGTTTTGCTTGATTTGCTAAATTCATTAATGGCTAAGGAACTTTTTTGCTGACTTTTTTAGGGCTTTATGTCGACCAAACCTTAAGTGAGAATGCTATATGAGACATACAGTAATACAGTCAAAGATATTTGACATTTTCAATTAAATCAAAGCATGTCAAACTATACATGCCTAGCTCTTGGTGTGATTCTCGTTTTCCAGTGTGACCCTTAGTAAAATAGAGTTAGAGTTTGACACCCCTGTCTGTGAGCATATGATTGCAGTATATAGCACTATATACATGTTCATATGAGAGACTTACACATTCCGTTAGTGTTTTATGGTTTTAGTAATGGCCTAAAAACCATCAGAACCCTTTAATAACCATAAGGCCCACTTCATCGCCATCTCTAACACGGTTGCTGCCTTGTTAGATCATCGCTCTACGTTGTTACCACAAGCGTATTGTTATATTTGCTGCAACAGCAGAGGATTGTGGGAATTCTACCCTGATGGGCTGCTAAGACACAAACGCGCCACGAGTGCCCAGATCAGAGCACAGAGATATCTGTGGGAGAGGAGAAGAAAGGAGTGTTTTAGATTTGTTCTCTCTCTTAGAAAGACTGGAGCTCTTAATTATTCATAAGCAACTACAGGCAGCTCCACTGGCTCTGAAACAAGAGCCGCTACTCAGCAAATACTGGAGATAATGCACTGAATCCAAAATATGCTGCTGTGTGTGTGTGTGTGTGTGTGTGTGTGTGTGTGTGTGTGTGTGTGTGTATGTGTGTGGCCGTATGCACGCTTGTCCATCTGTACGAGTCAAAGCAAGTGTGTTTCTGCGCATATTTGCGCATGCACCCAGAGAGATGTTTTTCGTTAGCAGTCGAGTTGCTCCTTTGAGAGGGGAAGGAACTGGGTCACTGCACTCTGTAAGCTCGGTTTAGATACATACTGTACGTACGCTGCTCTCCAAAACAAACACACGTACAAACACATGCACACTCATACCTCTAAGCACGGTTTTAGAGGATGAATTGCACGGCTGTGAAGTTTAGCCCAAATGTGGCAAACATTCAGCCGGATTATAACTGAATCCACAAAGGAAACAATTTATCTCTCCAAATTATCATGTGATTCCAGTCCCAAATCCCTTCATGGCAACCTCCTTTATTCTACTAAATAATGGCACATATCTCTCTCTTTCTTTCTTTCTGTGTGTGTGTGTGTATCTACATCAGGATGGAGTAAAAGTATTTTAATGATTCACTGTAATGACAATGAGGCTGGCAATGATTTTAACAAATAACTTGAGGATTACTGTGTCTGCTGCGCAGCTGCAAAATGTGCTATAAGGGATTTCATGCGTGATTTAGGCTAACGCCACATCAGCATCCACATCACAGGTCACACGTGTGCCACACATTGTCCATGACCCTGCTTTCATAAATCTGTTATATGTTTAAATACATAAATAATTACTCTTTGAAAATGCCTGCTATTTTAGGCAACATGTATTGGTATGTATAATTGATGGGCCAGCTGAATGGGTGAGGGGGTTTTAGCTTCTTTGACATTACTGTACATTGTTTTGGTCTACTTGGCTAATGCAACTGAGAACCTCTGCCATTCTATCAAAGAGAAATGTTTGATGTAAAATATTTATTATGATAAATTACTCCATAACAGAAATTGTAATAATAACTGTTAAAATCTCACCTGAAGGTCCATTTAGTAGCTAGCTGTTCTCCAGCAGATCAGATCCCATGATCTTCATCAGAAGTTTGAGGCTCAACTGTTAAACCAACATGGACAAGAAGTCCTTAACGCGTCAGAAACAAATAGAAATTTGGACATCTACATTCCATGAAAACTAATCAAACTCCATCTGCTGATGAATATCAGGTGAAATGATCAAAAGCTGGACGACAGCTACTAAATGGACCTTAAGGTGACATTGTTTTGTAAACTGCTCTTTCCGAAGTTGGCGACAATTTGGGAAATACGCATATATGCTTTCTAATAGAAAGTTAGATACTCTGATTTCTATATCTATACGGTAAATATAGGGTGTAATTTCCACTGGGGACAGGGGGGACATGTCCCCCCCACTTCTCAAACTAAAGTTACACCCTTGCAGTAAATATGAAGCTACTTGCCTTAGCATAAAGACTGCAAACAGAGGGAAAACAGCTAGTCTAGAGTCTGGTTGCCTGGCAACCTCACAGTGACCACATAACACATAAGGCTCATAAAACCACAAAATGTTTTTACACCTTAGTTTTTGGATGGATTAAGCAAGCGAGATATAACGTGTTAATTAGTGAGCTCTGAGTGATACCAATCTTCTCACCTAACTCTCGGGAAGAAAGTAAATACGCCTATTTCCCAGCATGTTAGACTATTCCTTTAATACATCAGTACATGACATTTATTTTCCCATGCAAGCTTACTTTTGACATATTTGTCTAGATTCATAACAGCCTGACCAGTAAAATATTCTGGACTTTGAGGTTAATTAGTTGGTGAACATCTGGTTAGATGTCACCGATTGTTGTAGCTATTCTCAATTTAATTATATAGGATTCAGCTGAAACCTTAAATTGACTGGGCCAGTATTAACAGCTTATAATGTTGTATTTATTATATCAGCTTGCCTTGAGCTTATCAGTATCAGACTACATGTTGCTCAATAAGTAACAAGATATTGCAGTTTATTGCAGAATTTGCAATTTACATTTGTTTATCTTTCAACTGTTAAATGTCCCACTTCGTCCATATCTCAGATGCATTTCTTTAATGTCCTTATCTAACATGTCATTATCAAACTCCTTATGTTTGTTTATTTTTTGACTTTATTAAAAAAAGAAAGAAAAGAAAAAGATATATAACTGTCTGATTGATATTGTCAGCCTAAAAAAATCTACTATTGGTCAGGCTCTAATTCAGACTAAGCTACGATTTTAACAGGCCTTTTCCCCTGAAAACATCTTGACATGTCACAGTAGGCGAAGTACAGTTGTAAATCATAAAATGATTGATGGCTGAATTCCATTTAGCTGCTTCAGTTTCAGGGTCCAGGTGTTGTGCGTGCTGGCTGGCTGACTTGGACACTTGAATAGAACGGAGCCATTGTTAATGTTATTGTAACATCTGTGCTTTTCCTACTGTGACAAGTCAAAAATGTCTGCTGTGAAAAGGCCAATTAAAGATTGATGGTTAAGAATGTAATCGGTTCAGTTTATTATTCAACAAGTTTTTTGTTCTCAAACTTTTAGTGAAAATATTATGTTAAGCATATAAGTGTGTGTGTGTGTGTGTGTGTGTGTGTGTGTGTGTGTGTGTGTGTGTGTGTGTGTGTGGGGGGAATATTGATCTAGAGAGGTTTTTTAGTAGTTTGGAGTGGACGCAGCGGGGGTCAGATGGTTTAAGTGCTGTTTTAACAGACTGGAATTTCGCTTGCTGTGGAGGTCCCATCTCTCTCCATTTCTACCCCCCACCCCTCTCTTCCATGCAGGCAGCAGTGGGCTGTAATCACTAAATTACTGTTTTCACTCTCAGCTCCAGTCACCACACTGCACAGCTCCCCCGCCTCTCTTTCTCTCCTGCAGTCTTTCTCTCTGACTCTCTCTCTTTGTCCTATTTCCTTTGCTCTCTCCTCACTCTCTCACGTCCCTCTTTTTCCACTCTGTCTTCATTATTTATTGTGAAGCCGTCTTACTGTAAGCTTCCTTCATAAGAGGGAAGACTGTGAGAGAGGAAGAGATGAAGATAGAGAGGGCCTGGGGATGGAGGGAGTGAGGGTGTGGAGGAGAGGGGGAGGAGGAGGATGGAAAGTTTGGAATATGAAATTAATTGCCTAATGCACTGCTGATGAAATGATGAAACACTGGGCTTCCTTAATGAGAACGCTGCCTGCCTCGCCGTCGCTCGGCCTCTCTGTCTGTTTATCAATTCTGTCCACACTCGTGTCTCCTCTCTAAAATGGAGCGTCCGCTTCAGACATAAAGTAAAACACCACGTTTTACAAAAGAATTATCTGGAAATCTCTTCCTCAGGGAGTAATTGTCGAAACGAGCTGCATATTTGTCACCCCAGCTGTTCCGGCTGAGAACAAATTTATTTTCACTTGAAATTTGGACTGAGTTTCAATGACATCAGAAACAAGGCACCTGATGACAAATCTACGTGTCCTTGAGTCAAGCTGTGGCCACGCCAGCTTTCCTCTGCCCTCTCCTTCTATCGTAGCACAGGAGAAAGGCGGGGAGTGAGGAAGAGCGAGGAGAGGAGAGTATGGGGTTGTCATGGGAACAGACATGCAGAGCCCGGTGTGAGTGAAGACAAAATGACAGAATATTGAAGCGATTAAACGTGGGAGAGGCTTCACAGTCAAACAGATATAAAAGACAACATACACAACATGGCAGCTGTGTGGAAATAACTCTCTTGTTTGTGATTCTGGGTTAAAACGAGCGCAGGCTGCAGTACGAGGAAGATAACACAATTAAAAGGATCCCTTCCTTCGTAACACTGTAAACTGTGTGCTTGTTTGTTTGACCGTGAGCCAGGAAAAGAGCTAATGTTCACTTTCTGCAGGTTGTGCTCCCAGACCATCCTTACAATTAAAACTCAATGAAGAGGTGCGAGTCATTCTCTCCTTCTTCCTCTCCTCTTTCTCCCTTCAGCCGATCCCCACCAGCCCCACCAGCACCTCCCCTACACCTGGTGGAACTTTGGGCATGTCCAAAATGGATGGCCCCAGCATGCAGGACGTCTATATCCTCTCTCCTGTCTCTGGACTCTACAGCACCAGGTCAGCAGTGCTTGCACACAAAGATGTTTGATGATGGTCGTTTACATTGATTGTTATGATCCTACTTATGACTAGGGTTGGGTACCGAAACCAGGTTCCACTATGGAACCAGTTCCTACGCAACTGGTAGGAATCGGACCGGATTAGAACGCAAATTTCGGTTCCTCATTTCGGTTCCACTTATGTGCTTATACTTATGTGTCGACTGAAATATTTTCCCTCTGTTGCTCCGAAACAGACGTAAACATATCACACTTTCTCTGTAGTCTATCGTTAGCTAGCTACCGTAAATGTAGGCTACTTTTAAAATGCCATATTTTCCATCTGGGCTCACCAAAACGGACGTAAAAGCATATTAACCAATCACTGCACGTGATCGCTAGTAAACATATTACATCTTTGATGTAATTTTTCAGTTTTTCAAGAATCGGTTTAGGAATCGGAATCGTTTTAAAAGCACCGGTTCGGCATTCGTAAAATGCGGAATCATAAAAATCCAAACGATACCCAACCCTACTGATGATGATGATGACACTGATGATGGTGCTGATGATGTGATGATGATGACAACTCTGCTCTCCCCAGGGAGGAGCTGGGTCTGATGTCATGCGACGACATCAGCCGCTACAGCGTGAGCTCACAGTCCGGCTCCAAAGGTTCAGAGGCAGTCAGCTACTACCTGGACCAGGACAGCGGTCAGTACTTCTCCCTGCTGGAGGGAGACGGACCCCCGGGGTCCGACTACGACAGGGGCCGCAATACGGGGGTTCGCCGGCGGGACAAGACCCCCACCCATGGTAAGATGGAGTGAGCGCGATTCAACAGCGTGAATGGGGCAGTGATAGCTACTGGCCCTGTGTTTGCTTTGTAGAACAGCATGCTCTCTCTCACCAGTTTTCTCACCCTTTTCTCAGAACTCCTCCTTATGTGTTCATCAGTCACTTCATGGCTCTGCTTCTTTGTGTCTTCACCTCGCGTACACACGTCCCAAAAACACTGATCACATGCCGAAGGGTCAGTCCAAAAACACTGTGTCCAGCTCCCTGTCTGCCCCACCACCTGTGTCACCCTTGTCCAAGACAACTTCTTAGACATCATGTACCTTCTTGGGAGACTCTTAAGGGGCCTATGATGTGCAAGCTGAGAGTCATGTGATCGACGGAAGCATCTGAAGACTATTTTATGGTCGCCGTGCTTGCTATAGACCACTTAAAGATACCGTACTGTAAGAAGGTGGTCAACGGAGTAGCGCCCAACACGAGTGGACTTGAAAGTTAGAAATGAAAATATAACAGATATTTATGGGGGATGTGCATTTTAAGTAATTTCCATATTTAAGTACTCGCAAAAAAAGCCCAGCGCTGTTATCCGCCATCAAAACAATCATAATAAAAATTATTTTAAGAGCGTGATGAGCATTGTTGTAAGGCTATAACGTTACCGTACGTGTTAGCTTGGTGGCTGGCATGAGCCACTTGTCAAAATTGCACATTGTATTAAGACATTGACAGTTACAAAGCAACTTGATTTGTTGAACAAATACTGACGTTCAAGTTAAGTACTCGAGTACTCATGCCGTCCCTAATATTTACTCAGATTTATAAAACAACATTTAAGACACGCTAATCAGTGTTTGTTGTATTAACGATGTCTGTGACAATGTGTTCAGCATCAATTAGATATCAAAATTCAGCATAATTAGATAATGAGGGAAAACTCTGCCCTCATTATCTCATTGACACTGTTTTCAGCAGCAGCAGGCAGCTGTTTTCAACAAAAGAATGCTCTCATAAGCTGAAAGTACACTACCTGCCCAGCAACTAACAGCAGAAAGACAAAGTTGCAACTAGCTGATAAACATAGAGGATTTAGCTGCTAAAGAACCAGATATTTCCCTCAGGAGTTAGTGGGGGGAAACGAGAGTTAAAAATAGGATCAATATAGGACTAATATTTTCTGAAAAACGCAGTTGAAACACCTCCTATTTAGACAAGCCATAAGCTAATAGCTCACCTGCGGTAATCAGCCAACAGTAAACATGCTAGCAGGTTAGCTCGCTAGCACTACTGCTAGTTCAGCTACCCCTGTTGTGGAATTTACTACCTGTGAATAGAAAACTAACTTGATATTACAACCTGGAAATAAGGCTGTGTGACCCATGCCTTGCATATCACAGCAGTCCCCTCGAGAGTCTCCCGTTCCTTCCCCCCTCACCTGCACACACTTTGTCTTACCTGTCCACCCCTCCAGCTGTCTCCCACGCTGTCTCTCAGTCACCGCCTTCCCGCGAAACCCCCAGTCCCTCCCTGTAGACGACTCTCTGATTGCTGATTGGTCGTTCCAGGTGACCTCAGGCCTGTTTCCATGCCTCCCGAATATAACTGGATGGCCGAGGCCAAGGAACCCAGCATGGGCAAGAGAGGGAGCCGAGGTACACACACACACACACACACACACACACACACACACACACGCAAAAACACAGCCTCTCACACACTGAACACAAACGGGTCGGACTGGTGCCGCGCTTTGCTCCATACTCAGCTCAACACATTTCAGCTCATCCTCTAGTTATCCATGGTGGTGTGGTTGTGTGAGGATACATATCTGCCAGGTATGTATCTGACAGAGCGACAAGTAAATATAAATGTAAGGAAATTGCATTTATAGTGCTGCTCTGGAAATGAGGGTATTTCTATGTGACCAATTCTAACCAGCTTCACCGTTTTGCGGCAAGACTCGATCTGTATTCGACCGACGATCCTCCACTCTACCATTAGAAAGTCCATGAATAACATTAAAGCACAATAGTGCTGTCTGGGCTCTGCCTTTCTCCTTCTTCTCTTTCTCTCAGTCACTTTTTAGTTTTTTTTTCTCACATTTAAGTATATGGATAATAAACATATCAGGTGAGAAGCTTTTTCTATTCGGAGCTGAAGCGGAATAAAACTTTCTGTGACTGACAAGATTTAGCAGTAGTGCCCACCAAATCAGCGTAATCATTGCAAACAGATTAGCTGTATGTCCCTGGCTGTGGATCTATATCAGATACGACAGCTCTGAGGCACTTTTATCCCTTTCTGTTGGGTTTTTATCTGTAAGGATCTATTCATTCTCATCTGTTTCTACTCTGGGGTTCTCCCTTGACTCTACAACGCTAACCCCCCCCCCCCTCTCTGTGGTTTTCCTCCCTCTGTCATCCGTTCAGATGAGTTCAGAGCCTGTCCATCCTCTAACTGCTCCATGCCTCTACCCTCCTCGTCCCCACAGATTCAGACAACTCCCTGCTGCGTTACCTTAGCGACGACAAGATCCTGGTGATTGAGGAGGAGCCCGAGGGTCCAGGCAGAGAGAGTCGGCGGGATTCCACCAGACGCTCTCGGCGCAAGAGCCGCAATCCCAGCAGCCCTAGCTTTCCCATCAGCCCCTCCCTGCTGTCCTCCACCCTGCGCCTAGACCAACCACCCGATGCTTTGCCTGTATGTACACAGTCTGTTAACTGGGTTTTTTTTAAATTAGTGTCTTGTCTGGTTAAGTCTGTTAGAAGTGTGGGTGTGCTGTATGTATGCCTACTTTGTGTGGACATTTTGTGTAGAGAAATGCCATTACATGCCATGTTAAAGGATAGACTATATTCTGTATATATTTTGTATTTTTCTCTCTAATGTTAAGAAATCCCTTGAAACGACCAAAACCAACAATGAATCGATCCTACTGACTGAAGTGTTATCGATGTAGCTAAAACCTGATATACTGTATCTTATTCCTCTGGGCCATAGAGCTCCATTATTGTCCAAACACTATTAGAAACACATGAATGAGCCACACTGTTGCACTGCGTGTCATGTTCCTTCATTACCGTCAACATATAATAGTCTCCAGGTTTAAATGCACTATTTACACCTTTTTGAGTAATGCTTGCTATAAACTGCAGGTCCCAGATGTTTTAGGTAATTACTGAGCCCTTTTTTTAATGACATAGTATATACTGTATATGTGACACATAACACACAATATTTACATTTTCAGTCAGAATAAAATATGGACTAATGTGTTGCTTGTTGGTCTTTTAAAGGGTTTTGTTAACAATAAGACAATTATAGAATTCAGCCGGCCTTATCCTTGAAAGGCAACTGAAAAGTCTGCACACAGTGACAGGTGGCAACAATTAATAAGTACTGAATTGACCCTAACCCTCAACAAGATGGATCTAGTGCAATAAACAGCAATAGGATCAGGACAAAAATGAAAAAGAATTTCACAATAGAAGTAATAACAATAATAAACAATTAAATAAACAAAATTCATAATCCATTCAAAGTCTCACCTCCAGAAAAAAACAACAGTTGTACCAATACAACAATGTAAAAATACTCCATTAAAAGTAGAGGTTCTGTATTCAAAGTACTTATTCTGCAGAAAAAAATTCCCTCTGAAATGTAGTAAAGTAGAAGCATTTTCACTGAACTAATAGTAATTAGATTAAGTTATTAAGTTATTAGATTACATTTTTATCTTTCTTATTCTCAATGTTGGAGGCGGAGTTTAGGTACTTTATTGTTTCATATGTCATTTCTTAATTGGCCTTTTCACAGCAGACATTTTGACTTGTCACAGTAGGGAAAGCACAAGTGTTACCAATAACATTAGCAATGGCTCCGTTCTATTCAAACATCCCACTAATTCAGTCTGACAGTGAGCCAGCATGCACAATACTATTGAAACTGAAGCAACTAAGTGGAATTCGGCCATCATTCATTTTATTATTACCACCTGTGCTTTTCCTACTGTGACATGTTAAACTGTCTGCTGTGAAAAAGGCCTCTTCGTGGCACTAAAATCACCTTCAAGGCTTTAATCCTGACTCACTCACAAAACTTCCTTCATCTTACAGTGTGTGTCTTTGTCCTCTCGGAGGGAGACTATTTGCATTTGCAGGATAGGTCGGGGTGTTCACAGTATCACACACGTTGTTTGTGTGTGTATGTCAGGTAGAGGAGACAAAGGAGAGTGAGGATGATCAGTGTCATTGCATGGCTGCCAGCTTCACGGATTATGAGAATGACACTCACGCCCCCCTTTTCTCTCTCACACACACACACACACACACACACACACACGCAGGAGTGCATTTGTATGCAGGGTAGCCATATCACGACTTATCCTAACTTGTCCTAATATCCCCATCTCCTCAGACACGCCCAAGTCTAAATAGCAGTTTATTCTGGACAAACACACACACACACACGCACACACACACACACACACACACACACACACACACACACACACACACACACACACACACACACACATTCTCAATTGCATCCGCACATGCACGGAAAACACGTATCCCTGTGAGTAGGTGCATGACACAGCATCGGTCAGACCAATTACAAGCTACTGACAGACTGTGCTTAAAACACGAAGCATGTAAACACACACACACACACACACACACACACACACACACACACACACACACACACAGCACGCTAACAGCTTAGCTAACACCAGCCCTCTCTTGGTGGTGACTCATATCTATTCAGTGGCACATAAAGTATACTATCCTGCACTAACAAGCATATGCTAACCTTAATGACCTGCTTGTTTCCTCTCTCTCATTCTCTCCGTATGATTCTTTTCTATTAATACACCAACATTTTAGCAAAAAAACATGTCTTTGCCAATAGTCATTATTACACACATTAAGGTTACCCTGAAATCATTCACAGCAGCACAAGTATTCGATCACTTGTGTTGCATGATGGTAAATTAATGATCATGAGATGATAGGCCCTTGTGCCAAAACCATGCCCAATGGTCCTCTGACCCTCTCCTGGGGCCCTGGGGCCCTGGGGCCCTGAGCTTGTTCCCGGTAGGCCCATTCATTTAAAAGTGGGTCTCCACAAAGTCTTGATTAAATTATAGTCATCAGGAAGCAAGCGTGTCATCAGCTGAAAAATGATCTTTTGGTTTTGGAATTGATCAAATGTGAAGCAGCTGGAGTCTTAAGGACAGACGGGCAACTTTGAATACATTATTTGATTATTTTAATAGTACTATTAGTAGTACTAGTACCTGTACTGTACTTTGTCTTGTTTATTTCCGTAGATTTAATTTCCAATCAAATATGTGACAGTCCTTTTAAATAGATGAATTACCATTAATCAAAAAACACTAAATACAATACGCAGTTAGCATGGCACTAATGAGCTAAGGCTAGTGTTACTTTTTCTCTGATATTCATGTTATAGTTGCAGTCTTGTAACATACTAATATACTGTACTGATTATACTTGCTAGTATTGTATTGAATTGTGTTTCCTAGGTTTTTTAATTTACGTAATTTGTCACATAAAGCAACTTTGAGCATTTAAGAAAACAATTTTAAATGTACAGTGTTACAGCTTCAGTTAATGGATTAATTTTAACGGTATATCACTGTAAAAAGGGGAACCTGCACTTTACTCATTGGGCCAACAATTACATGGTTGTGAAATGTCTTTTCAACACTGCTCAACGCGTATGAAGTGCATGTCAGCTATCAAGGTTTTCAATACGGAGAATAGAAATGCAAAATAAACCACAGATATACTGTACACAGCACAGGTAAAACCACAGAACATGATATGATAATTACCAACAAAGGTGCACAGATAGAAGAAGTGTGTATGTGTGTGCTGCTCTTTAGGTATAGAAGGTTTTTAGAAGCTCTTTAATAGTCTTTTTTTTTTTCTGTCTCTCAGCGAGGTGCGGACACACTACGAGCAGACACAACAGACAGGTGAGTCTGTGTTTGTGGTTGTTTGTGATTTGACCACATGCTTGTGATTGATGGAAGGAGTTGAAAGAGCTGTTTGTGGTCACATTCAATCATGTCTGTCCTCCTGCAGGTACTCCGGCTCAGGAAGCTCAGGAGCCGCCTCCATGAGGAAGGTAGGAGAGCTAACAGTGCTATGACTGTTTTATAAATCTATAGTTCTGATGGTTTATTTACTTGATTTTTAAATAATGCGGTCTTTCCAGTATGTTTTGATTCAAACTGCAACAGTAGCTTCAGTTACATCAATAATTAGAACACATACGCTGTTACATGGAAATCAAGTGTGTCCAAATAATGGCTAAACATACAGTCAGAGAAGAATAGGAATGATAGCTGAGATGAAATCCATTCGGGACTGTAATTATTAAATAAAAGATAACGGTCGGATGATGTAAATTGGATTCCATATTTAGGTTACTGTGACACAGGAAGTTGTCATAGCCATTAGCCCTCGCCTCTCCTCCAAAGCACTATGAGTTGTAGCATACAATGAGTCAGCTCAACTATGAACAGATATTTATTCAGCTATGTTACCTAGATAATAAATTGTCAGAAGGTGTATTCAGCTATGTTAATGTTGATACCTATAGCCACACACACTGTGAAAAAGCCCGGTCTCGGGAGACAACACAGGGGTCGTAAACGTCAAACAAACACTAGAGGCACAGGCTGGGCACCAAAATACAACAAACCACGTTCCAGCCAATCACCAACAAGATGATTGGGGGAGGGGGTGGAGGTTAGTGCCTCTTTTTCACTGAAATTATTACCCAACCATATTGACTGTGATTGGCTGGAACGTGGTTTGTTGTATTTAGGTGCCCAGCCTGTGCCCCTAGTGTTTGTTTGACGTTTACGACCTCTGTGTTGTCTCCCGAGACCGGGCTTTTTCACAGTGTGTTCAGGGGGCAGGCAGCTAGCGGATCAAAGGAGAGATGCCTACAATCTGAGACAAAAATGAAATCGCCCTGAAACCATGCAGGAACTCATAGTGCACCTTTAAACATTAACGCAGAATTGTCACTTATGGCCACAGTAGCTGTTCAGCAAAGGTTGTGCTGATAGAATGGCTTAAACAGCAGAGAAATCAACAGAATTAGGCCACAGTGGGTCAATTTAATCAATGTCTTTCAATACAGTATGAGGAAACGTTTCTAAACTAAGTACTGGAAATCTTAAACCTTTTTGATGCATTTCAGGGTTGTCAAATGACTGAAAGTAGTAGCCTAGCTAAGGTGATGCAGTTCATGACTGTGGGTTTTAGTCTCTGTGGCATACAGCTTGCATTTCTCCATCACAGGTTGTAGGTCACTTCCTGGCTGTGGCAGTGCTAGTATTGTGATCCCTCTGTGCCTGTAATCCTCTCTGCTGTGTGCCAGATAAAAATAAAAAACAAGCTAAACATTAAACAGTGAACTCGCCGCAACCTCTCTACATGCATAAACACCAACCTAGATATATTTTTTGAGCTAACATGTTTTTTTTCTCTCTCCCCTCTAGTCCTTCCATTACACCTCTCTAAGAACGAAAACCAAAAAGAGAAGTAAAGGTAGACACACTGGTGCTTTTTCTCTTTCTTATGTTGGACCTTTAAAGTTGTATATGTATGTTAGCATTGGTAGCTCCAGAATGAGCAAACCTTTCAATGTGGTTCAGTGTAAATGTCTGAAGTCCAAACTAAGCCTGACAGACTTCAGGTGCTGTGACTGGCATGTACACTGTGGTGTGTGACTGTGAGAGGACGACAGCGCTTGAAATATCAAAAGGAGAGTTAATGCTTGATGGTATGACACATTGCTTATGTATGTAAAAAGTCCAGATGTACAGTACTTGATGAAAAGTAATGCACGCACAGGTACGATCAGAGACGGTTTAGAACCGAGACGCCCCAACTCAGAGTCATTTCCTGTATCTGTGTCATGTGGGCTCCGCCTCTTTAAGAGACATGTATTGATTCCAATGGGAGAAGTGAACGATAACACAGATTATGAGCGATTCTTTCGCACCATAAATACCAATGTGAAATTTGGACCCATTTGTCACAAGCCACATATCTCCAGAACATTCCGACAGTAAAATGGTAATTTTCAGACGGACAAATCAGGAGGAAATTAACTTTGTTTGAGACCTGTTTCTGTCTCAGGAACAAACTCTCGTGAGATCTGGCAACACAGATAAGCTAACGTCAGCTAACATTTGTGAACACCCTAACTAAAGTAATTTCTGTGATGCTACATATGTCTTTTAGCTCTGTAAATATCTAATGTTAGCAAAAGAAAATGTTAATAAATTATACAAATATAACTTTTCATCCATCCACATGACGTTCACTACACTTTCAAACAAGGTCACTCCCATTGAGGATAGAGGAAGTGCGGACTATTTCATACCACTGGCACAGCGTGTAATGCGTTATCTTTAGTAATAGAGAATCTTTGGTACATTTAACACTGCAGTTGCAAAATAGATTAGACACCTGATTGATTGTTTACCTTTTTTTGATGTATTACTGTCACTGACGTTATACTTTTTAGCTTATTCTATTCTTTAGCTTTGCAGATGTGTAAAAAAAACTTTAGTTTGGAGGGATTCAAAAGTTTACATTAGTTTTACCTGAAGAAAGTCTGTAAGCTACTGCAGACTTGAAAAGTCATTTGGATTCAGCCTGTTAGTGCCAGACAGGAACCACTAGATAAATGGCTACACTTCTCCTTTTATTACTAGTGTTTTTTCCTGATAAAATGCCAAATGCTATGGAAAGGACTTTCAGTACTGACATCCTTTCCTCTTTCTGTAGGTTCCCTCACTAGTGCCAGTCGAAGGAGAATATCCTGTAAGGACCTGGGCCACGGGGACTGTGAGGGCTGGCTGTGGAAGAAGAAGGATGCAAAAGGTTATTTCACCCAGAAATGGAGGAAGTACTGGTTTATCCTCAAAGAGTCCTGCCTCTACTGGTACACCAACCAAAACGTAAGGAATCGCATTCAAATGTCATTATGAGTCAAACTCTAGTTTAATTCTGCAACACTATTTCTCTCTGCATCTTTGTTTAGTTTTTAAACAACTTTATTGACAAAATGTATAATGGTTAGATACCACAAAACATTAGGGGAATTAAAGGGACACTCCACTGATTTTACGCATATAGGTCAGTCTACTCATGATGGAGAGTATTACTCAGTGTGTAAAAACAGCTGTATCATTTCTTCTGTCTCTGAAGAGAGCTTTCTAAAGTCTAACCCAGATGATGTCATCAGGGTTATCTTGAGTTAGGGTTGAGACTTTAAATATTTGACCAATCTGCGTTATAAACTGGGGACATTGATTTTGAAAGATGAGGGCATTTAACATCTCTAATAAAAGATCATGGGAATTGTTGGATCCAGTGTTTTTGGAGCTTGACCCATACTAGGGACTTTGTAATCTGTTTCCCCCAGCCTTTAGAAAAGTGTAATACTAAATAGTGTACCCCTTTGAATTCAGATTAATTTTAAGAATAGTTAAATCTTATATCTAAACTAATAAATAAATTCCAGTTATAGCGGATTTTTACGAGAAAAAAAAACAGAACAAAAACAACAAATATTAAGACTAACGAACGAATAATGTAACATTTAGCAGTTCGTTTTATCATGTTCAGAAACTTTTTGCTGATTACTGTTGTCAGACAATCTCACAATGTGATCATTCATACAAAAATGTCATGATGGTTATATATGTGGAATCCATTCAGTGTTGCTCTTCATCACTTTGTTTTTATGTAATACCACCATGCCTGCATTTTGCTTTCAGCTTTCATACTAGGGCTACAAGTAACAATTATTAAATTTTTTTTTATTAATCTGCCAGTTGTTTTCTATTCTGACAAGCCAGACCCACATCCAGATGTTGGGTCTGGGAACTCACCATTGGCAGGGCTCAATCCGAGGGGCGGGATAAACGGTCTTTCAAATTCCCTCTGCACGCAATAGGACAGCTCTACAACCAACCAGAACAACGCTAGTTGATAGATTCAACTTTTGCAGTATCCAGTCGGCATCTTCCTTTTTTAAGAATGACTTCAGAGCCGTTCTTTGTTCTTTTCTCAAAGAAAAGCTTAACTCCAAGTCTTCCAGAGTCGCGGCCAAAGCCGATTCCAAAGACCGCTGTTCGCCAGCAGCAGCAACCATCTCCTTTGTTTTCAAGTAGCAGGGAATTCACACCGAACCGTCGCAACTCTGCCGTCATTATGTTAAGCCCGCCCACCGACTCTATACACGATGTGATTGGCCTGACTAGAGTTTGGTTTTTCCAGCTCGCAAGCCAACCGAGAGTTGCTATACGACCCTGGCTGCAAATTACATTTGCTGCCGCTAGGGTGCATCTAGATTTCTAGGCTAGTTGTTTTCGTGATAATCGATTAATCGTTCGGACTACAAAACATCACAAAGGAGTAATACATGTCCATTAACATTCCAAGAGATCAGAGTGATATCATCAAATGTCTTGCTTTGACAGACCAACAATTCAAAAGCCAAAAATATTCCATTTACTATAATGTGAGACAAGGAAATCAGCTAATTCTCACATTTGTGAAGCTGGAACCATAAAAAGCGAAGATCAAAATAGTTGCAGATTTACTTTCATGTCAATCGACTAATTGATTAATCGACTAATCATTGATCTGTTAAATGCATTCAGAGCATTTTGACCTAACACAAACACACAAGTCTTTTGAAGACTTTAAAGTGTAGTTAAGATGTTTGGATTAATGGATAATTGGAATATTTGCAACAATTTGACGAAAAATACCTGAAAAGTAACTGTAAATGTGTTTGTCAGTTTTATGGCTAAGATGGTCATATCTCATCCATCTTTTTTTAATGTCAAGTGGTGAAAGGAGCCAATATAAACAACATGTGCTGTTTTCATATGCTTGACTAGAGTACTACTATGCAAAATCAAATTGGTATTTCAGTATGTATGACATTTTGTGCTGTGCGTTGACGATGAACCACCACTCTCCATCTGTCTCTGCCTGCAGGATGAGAAGGCGGAGGGCTTCATCAGCCTCCCTGAGTTCAGAATAGACCGAGCCATAGAGTGCAGACGGAAATAGTGAGTGTCCCTCACATGTCCCCTAAATTACTAATCAAGCACATTTGCTTTCACCCACACAACATGAACGCACACACACCTATCACGCATACGCAAATAAACATTAATCAGTCTTCTTCTCTCCGACTGACTGCAGTGCCTTCAAAGCCTGTCATCCCAAAATCAAGAGCTTCTTCTTCGCCACAGATTGTCTTGAGGAAATGAACAGGTGAGTGAGTGGGCGTCTCTGTGAGTTTCTTGAGTGTGTGTTTGTCAGAACAGTCAGATGCTTGGGAACGTCATGTGTCCTTTTATGAATATTTTAGCTGAGTAAACCAAGTTTACACAAGGCCCACACAACACTGTGCATGAATAAGGCATGAGCCTAGCCCTCTGTTGTTAAATGTAGAACTGTGTATGTGTTTGTAAATGTGTTTGTATGTGTGTGTGTGTGTGTGTGTGTGTGTGTGTGTGTGTGTTTGTGTGTGTCACGTGTGTGCTCATGTGAGAGGGAGATCGTAGGGATATTTGCAGGAGTGCTATCTGATGAGCTCTAGTTATCCACACCTCTCCTCAGTGACACGGGGAGATAATTGGGGGAGAGTAATTAACCAGCTATATTTGACTTCCCTACTGCGCTTGGAGGTCCATGTGTGAAAGCGCTGCTGCGCACATTTTCATGTGCATTTGTTTCTGTGTGAATAACTGGGTGTTGGTACAGGCTTCAGAAAAATGTCCTTATAAGTCTTGACATTTTATCATGGCTTTTTGGGGCACTTACATGTGGATTTTCCTAGCTTCTAAAGGCACTCACATTTTAAGGCGAGACACTACAGGTGAATAGGCTAAAATTTTTAAATAATAGATATCTCCATGAAACTTCCTCAGTTGATTACTTACACAAGTATATAAAAAAAATGTATTACACGTTTTTGAAATGTTTATGTTTAATTATGCAAATTAGGCATTTTCTCATTAAATATGCACGATTTTGCATATATTTTCGGTAGATAGATCTGAACATATGATAAAGCCAGGTGCAAAATTCTTTTATCATTTTGTTTACACACAAGATGAAAACAAAATTACAGAGGGATTTCAGGATATCTGCTTTCATTACCTAGGAAATCAAAATATACTGTCCATAGCCTTAAAAAATCGATTTTCGCCATGTGTTTTAGCTTAAAATTTCACATAAATCAGGGCAGGAATGATTTATTAACAAATCCCTCTGTAAATATCTTCAGAATACTACTAAATGTATAACTGGAAAGTTTGGTGTACATAGGTGCTACATAGGCTGAGATGTTTATACTGGAGAATGACAAAAAACTCATTTTGAGAAAACGGCATTTAAAGATTTAAATAGTGGAATTTAATACATTTCTATTGGAAAAATTGCTCAAAAACAGAATAAATGCTCAGGCCCTTAGTAATAATAATATAGAATATTTCAAGCTCATGAAAATTGATTATTTAATAAAATGGTAGGCATATAAGGCCTACAACTGCAGTAACTCAATGAATTAACATTGGCGTATCATGCACAAAGTTGCAGACAAAACCCACGCTGGACAGGTGTATGGACACAGAACAAGACCAACAATGGATGTAACAGCTTTTTTAAAGTCCAACTGTCTATTCCAGCACCATATGTATTTTAGCTGTGCTTAGACTCTTGCGCCTATGTTTTACACTGGCAGCTGTGACGGCCTCAGCTTTTGAGGTCCTGAGCATATCAGTTTCTCTCATTGAATTGACCGTCACAACTGAGCTCTGAAGCCACAACTTCTCCATAACAGAAAGCATGGCAGAGGCACCTTCATTGAAGGTGGAGATGGTCATACTTGCTGCTGCTCCAGCTTACTTTTCCCACAAAACAGTCCCCTCAGTCAGCTTATGGTGAAGATAACTAACCAGAACCAGTCCCCTCAGTCAGCTGATGGTGAAGATAACTAACCAGAACCAGTCCCCTCAGTCAGCTGATGGTGAAGATAACTAACCAGAACCAGTCCTCTCAGTCAGCTGATGGTGAAGATAACTAACCAGAACCAGTCCCCTCAGTCAGCTGATGGTGAAGATAACTAACCAGAACCAGTCCCCTCAGTCAGCTGATGGTGAAGATAACTAACCAGGCTCCCATCAGCACTGGTTCATAACACAACAGAACAAAACTAATTATGACTCATTCAAAAGACCAATATTTAGAACATTGGAGAAAGCAAACAAAGTAGACTAAATTATTATTTGACAGATTATCTGCACACTGTCAGAGATACAAAGAAGAGACGGATCCTGACTAAATACAGGCTCAGTGACCACCAGCTGGGTCAGACAGAGATACACTTCCTCCTCCACGGGGAAAAACTATCTTCACTAAGAGATTTACACTTTGAAAAAATAGCCAAAAAAAGTTAAGACCAGAAGAGAAGCTGATAGTTCTCCTAGGAGAAGAGACAGCAGCTCCACTGACAGCTACATATGGATCTGCCTGCTACAGCCTGAGGGACTCACAACCACTTTAGGATCCCAAAATAACAGATTTGTTTAGTAGCCTATTATATAGTAATTATATTATACAAAACTGTAACTGTTGTGTAATGTAATTGTTTTGTAATATAGTGTGTTGTATCGCGATCAGTACAGTGTGGTACATATGTGACAAATATTTAATATATGACATTTAGGCTATGACTTTCTGTAAACTGCTTTGAGAGAGAGAGAGAGAGAGAGAGAGAGAGAGAGAGAGAGAGAGAGAGAGAGAGAGAGAGAGAGAGAGAGAGAGAGAGAGAGAGAGTCTGATTACCTCCGCTGTCTGAACACTCCTGTTTTCTGAACGATAGTTTAAACATCGACGAACTATGTGAAGGCATTTCATCATCTGCTGATGAACTGGACAATGTAATGTATAGGACAATTCCGCTTCCAACCTGTAGGGGGACCGAAGCGGGAAAAGTTGCATAGTGTTGCTTTAATGTGGAAGTTGCCTCCTATAGGATGCATTCCTAGTATGATGAGTTTCCTGTTCCTCATGCACAGACTGGGACTCTATTCTTAGTACAAACTTATTATTAGGTGTCTGCAGAGAGTCACAGGACAAGTCAGGATCTGTCAGAGGGCTTGGAAGAGGACAGAGAGCATGGATGTAGAGAACAAACGCCATCTGAGACTCACTGTTGAGAGACAATGGGACAGAGGATTGTCACTTCCCTCTTTCTGCATCCATCTGTTTAATAATCTTGATGCTTTTCTCTCCTCATCAGGGGGATGGAGTCAGTTGGACAGATATCAACTCCACTTAAATTATTTAAAGTGAAAGGTTTTTTTATTCATTACCTACTGTTTACCTAGTATAACCCATCGTTTTCTCTCCCTGTCTCTGCTCCTCCTCTCATCTATCCTCTGATGCCTTCCTTCTCCTTACTTTCTATCACTCACCGTTGCGTTCTTCTTTTTCCTTTCCTTGTTTCCTATAGGTGGATGAACCGGCTGGGGCTAGCTGCTATTGGCTACACACCAGATGACAAGGTGCCACGCCCTGATGAAGGTGAGACAGATTCAGTTGGCTAGATATTACCGAATTAACCCTTTCGTCCATAAATTGCTAACATGTACGGTGTGTGTCTCTGTTTTTATTTTAATATCAGACTACTGGAGCGAGAGCGATCAAGACGAGGTCGATGGCTCAATGACGCTCAAACAGGAGGGACCCTCATCCCTCTGTGATACCTATCACCGCACGCCATCAGTAAGTACATGCAGACACACATACTCAACATTTTCTTTGCAGTGTTTCATTCTGATAGAATTTTTTATCCCTAAAAGCCCCACAGTTTTCCGGGCTGCATAGACCAGAGCTCTCAGCATTAATAAAACATCAGAGTGTGAGAGTATCTGGTTTGGTAAGCAGCCAAGACCATCACTTATCTGTGTTCTGCTGCCAGAACTTCTTCACAATCTGGCCTCTAGGTGGCGAAAATTGCCATTGTGCATCACATCTCTGAAAGATAACGTAACACTCAAAACAGACTTTTACTTACTTTCAGACATGTACATAAAGGTGGCATTAGTACCATGTTTTCCCAGCTGAGCCATACAACAGTCATGTCAGTCATTCTGCCATCTCATTGCTTTGTTTGCTCTCATCTTTTGTTCTCTTTCTGCCCTTTATATATTTTCCTGTTCTTCTTTCTTCTCTCCTTCTACGCACCTCCTCCCTCTTCTTGTTTTGCGGGTCACATTTTCCTTGTAACTGTGCTCACATTTCACATTTTTGTCAACTTGTATCCATCCCTCCTCACTCCTCTCCAAATGGACCAACCTGTCCACCTCACAAACCCTTGGGCCTTCAGGCTAACTTCCTTCAGAGTTATGACCAGTTGCCCCGCTCAGTCAGCTCCATGAGCCTTATGCGCTCCACTCCGTCCCCACTCCCTCCATCAATGAGTGCCTCCACTTCCCCCATCCCTCCACAGATGGTCTCTTCCACCTCCCCTCTCCCTCTCCAGGTCAATTCCTCTAGTCCCTTCCCGGAGCCCAAGCATGGCCGACATTTCTCCAGCGAGTCAACGCACTCCCACTCCTCCGCCGAGGACCAGCGCGGAGATGGCATGGGCATGGGCACGGGCACAGGCAGCACCAGTACCCACTCATCCGGCTGCCGCTCTACCCACCGTGAGCGGCGCTCCTGGCAGGACCTCATTGAGACCCCTCTGACCAGCGCAGGGCTGCACTTCCTCCAGACAGCGCCGGGGGAGAGTGATTATGGGGGCCTAATGGGGAGCATGGTTGGAGAGATGGGGCTGTACGGAGGGCTGGGCAGACAAGGTATGTCCCCGGAGAGACGCAGACAGGCCACGCTGCCCGTACGGAGACACCACGCCGCAGAGAGGGACAGGGAGCGTGACGGGCCCTTCCCTCTGGAGCGAGGTCCGCACACACACAGTCACACACACCGACGCTCTCACAAGCAACGCAGCCAGAGTCTGCCCAGAAACAGGGACCCCGTGCCAGGAAAGCTGTTGCACACCTCAGCTCATATGGAGGAGAGGAGCGAGGACGAGGAGGCAGAGGGGCAGGCTGCAGATATGCTCGAGGGTGAGGAGGGTAAGGAAATTACACACAATCTGTTTTATTCGAGGAGAGAAGCAGTAGTAGCACCCTTAAGTCAAAAATATTGTGCATTATAATTTCCTTTATTAAATACTGTATTATCTCAGAACTTACAGTACTGCAGAATAACTGCTGTAATATTAAAAATGCATATGTGAAGAGTGTATGGGGTCAAAGTGGACCTCATAAATGTATTATGGCTAAATGTTATAATTCAGGCAGTGGTGGAGGAAATATTCAGATCCTTTACTTATGTTAAAGTACCAACACCAAACTGTAAATCTACTCTATAACAAGTAAAAATCCTGCTTTGAAATGTCACTGAAGTAAAAGCATAATTGGCTAAATGTTCCTAAAGTATAAAAAGGAAAAACACGTATAATGCAGAAAATAGTCCCCTGTCAGTGTTATATTATTAAACATTGATATTATTGGATTACTACCACTGATGCATTGTCGACTCTTTACCAGCTCATAAAACATACAGAACATTGTTTAATCAGCCTGATACTGTACTTTTCCAAATTTTATGAAAATTGCTTATAAAGATAATTTTTAACTGATGATATGTTTCTGACGTCTGCCACTGTTTTGGGTCGTTGATGTGATAATGCTTTTTTATGATCATTTCTGTATTTTGATACCTTCATTAAATATCCAAGCCCACTTTGCAAAAGGAAGAGTTAAGACTTCACTACTTGGGCAGCAGTTTTCAGATGACATTATGTGCTTACATAATTGTAAAAGGGTTCTTGACTGTTGTAGAAAGAAGTGGCTGATCTTTAATGCAATATCTACATTGCCCATTATCAGCAACCATTCATCCAATGTTCCAAAGGCACATTCTGTTTACTAATCTGATATCATTTTAAAAGGCTAACTGAGAAAACATTGGAGAACCCTTTTGCAATTATGTAAGCACATAATGTAATCTGAAAACTGCTGATCTCAGCTGGTATTCTGTCTATAATGGAGTGGAATGGAAATTTCTAAGTGACTCCAAACTTTTGACCGGTAGTGTATATATATATATATATGTGTGTGTGTGTGTGTGTGTGTGTGTGTGTGTGTGTGTGTGTGTGTGTGTATGTACAATATTTCCCTCTGAATTGCAGTGGAGTACAATCATAAAGTGGCATGATATGGAAATACTTAAGTAAAATGCAAGTACCTCAAATTGCACTTAAACGTGCAACGTGTAATTTTCTGCCGCTATAGGCGTCTCTCAATCAAAACAGTGGACGCTAACACGGACTTTTGATGACGTCGTGAAGTTGAGTGGGATCACAGGAATTGTTGTTTTCATTGTTAACCACCAAAATGTGTTCACGGACGAGTTAGTGTATTAAAGTCTTATTCATATTACGTTTATTAACGTTTATTCATGTCATGTCATTCTAATAAAATAGCCGCAGTCTGATTGCAACACTGTTGTAAAAACTCGTTGCTCATTGTGTCATTCTAGCAGTGAATCTGACTCTTACCGGTCCACTCCTGGGTGTGTCAGACCTGCGGGAGTTGAGAGTTGAGAGCAGAGAGAGGAGGGTGTCGGATGGAAGGGAGCGGCGGGTGTCAGAAGGCCGTGAGCCGGAGCCATTGGACGGGCTAGAGCAGCTGTACCGGGTCCTGGAGCAAGCCAACGTTACAGTCCTAGGAGACCCAAGACCCTGTAGCAGGCAGGAGTTTCGACGCTGTTACACGCAGAGAGCCAGGGACCCTCTGCTCAACGACAGGCTGCACCGGGTCCGAGCCCTCCGCAGCACATTGAAGGTAGCACAAACAGAGGATTTGGGGGATATACAGAAGAATTAAATGTGTGAGGAGCAGTGGTGGAAGAAGTATTCAGAGCCTTTACTTAGAAGTAGAAGTACTAATTCCACACTGTAAAAATACTGCATTGAAAATGTTACTTAAGTAAAAGTATGCCAGTAT
Organism: Sander lucioperca; assembly: GCF_008315115.2. Taxonomy (NCBI): domain Eukaryota; kingdom Metazoa; phylum Chordata; class Actinopteri; order Perciformes; family Percidae; genus Sander; species Sander lucioperca. The sequence continues at coordinate 50,057,761 of NC_050173.1, read as the reverse complement.
CATCAGAAAAAATGTAGTTAAAGTATTAAAAGTAAAAGTACTCAATGCAGAAAAATCCTCACATTTTAGAAACTGGAAACGATCCAAACAGTTGTGTGTTTAATGGTCTAATCATTTCAGCTGGACTTGTAGGCCTGTATATTGTTGGGCAGATTATAATAAAACATTGTAGTATATGTCAGATGAATGTAGTGGAGTAAAAAGCACAATATTTCTCTCTGAAATGTAGCGGAGTAGAAGTAGAAAGTGGCATTAAAAGAAAAGACTCAAGTAAAGTACATGTACTTCAAATTTGTACACAAGTACAGTACTTGAGTAAATGTACTTAGTTACCTTACACCACGGGCTGAAATAATCTAAACACTGTAATCTCCACCCCTTCCCACCCTCGTATTTCACGTTTGTCCTGTCACTAATTTGTAGTTATGTTATGTCTTTGTACTTTGTGTTTGCCTTTTCTGTTATTTGTTTGTCATTGAAAATCTTCAATAAAAAAGGCTGCATGTATGAATGAAAATAAAGAAATCATCTTTTTTTCCTAAAAAAAACAAAAAAACATTCCACCACTGGTAAGGGATGCAATGTGGTAACTGCCCGTCGTTTCTTTTGCCCCCCTCAGGCCAAAGAGTCGGAGCTGGCAGTAGTCTGCGCCCTCCTGGAGGAGCCTGGCCTGTGCTCCCAGACCTTCAGAGAGTGGAAGCAGTGGCACAGTGAGCTCTACTCAGACATCTGCCAGCTCAGCCCCGGCACCAACGGCCAGGACGACCTCTCCCCGCTGGCCGCACCTCTCATGACCCACACACACTCCTTCATTGAGACACATGTGTGAGAGAGAGAAGGGGAGAAAAGACTGAACTGATACACTCACACACACACACACACACACACACACACACACACACACACACACACACACACACACTAACAAACACACAGAGCTCGACATTAGCTGAATCCTTTCTCCTGATCACGACTCTGAGCACGCACTCACACAAACACTCTCACACACACACACACACAGGAACACACATTGTAAGATGTGTAAATATCATAGATGGGACAGTCTGAGACCTGCGTGTATGAACTTTTGATAATCCTGAGGCCCCCACAGGGTGCCTATTGCATGCCTGAACAGAAAGCATTAATCTTCCTTTGTCTATGGAACTCAGCATAAACTCCACACGCTTGTCGAGCAAAATGGAAAAAAGGAGACTTTTTAACACGTTTTGTTCCTTTGTATTTACTTGGTTTTGCAAATTTTTTTCCCTGTTGATTTTAGGGGGCAGGGGGAACTATGTAGCAGCAATACAGAGGAGAATCCTTTTCACCACAGCACTGTACTTTTGTACTGATGAACTTTGCACCCAGAGCCACCAGTTCTCCCCCTTTCTCTCTCTTCTGTCTTTTTTTTTCTCTCACTGCATATCTCACTGATTTACAGGGACCTCACTTGTTATTCCAGGCTGATCTGACGGGACAGTGTTGGGAAAGTAAGGGCAGTGACTTTTAGTATAAGACTGTGAAAGGTAGCCATCAATGCTGGTTTATCTGGTTCCCTCTAGAAACCGATGAAAACAAGCGTCACAAGCATTGAGGAACCATTGTGCTGGCTAGATAGCACACTATTTCAAACTGTGAACTGTTAAAAAAACCACAATTTTAAGAAAGCTCCTCTGATAGAGTGCATTCCTACGATTCATTTTGCATTCTCTCTCCCTCTCTTTCTTTCTTTTGCTCTCTCTCTCTCTCTCTCTCTCTCTCTCTCTCTCTCTCTCTGTGTTTCTGTCCATCTCCTCCTCTTTTCTTAATCTTTTTCTTTTGTTTCCTCTCTCTCTCTCTCTCTAGTCGTCAAAGACTTGTGTATATGTGTATACTGCTGTGTATACTGATGTAAATGTTTGCGTTCCACTACCACTGTGATATGCTTCTAGAGGTAGCGGAGGGAAGACAGAGAGTATGTATTTGCGTGGGTGCACAACAGTTTTTTGTTTTGTTTTTGTTTTTCCATTTTTTTTCTTAAACAGCTAATGCAAGAGCTAGAGAGTTCTTTTCAAAGGAGTCACTCACTACAAAGAATGCACTTTCTATATCTCTATAACTCATTGGCTGCATCACAGGGTCTATGTCTCATCGGCCTCTTTACCATTGCTGTTCAAAATATCAGGTAAAAGCATTTGCCGTCTCATTTTCTAAAGATTTGTGTACAGTCTACAAATATATTTAAACATAGAAGAATATATAAATCTATTTACGTTTTGTGTCATAGATATAATGTAAAGTATGATGTATTCTATGCCAAGGTTTTGCAGTGTCCCCCTCTTCACTCTGTAGATGCAGGGGGTTTAGCAGTTGAACAACTAGGAGGCAGACAACAACAACAACACCATCATAGACAGTTGATTTAACAGTTTTTACTGGTTTACATCACGGCTGACCCTTCTCCTGGTGATGTGTTGCATGAGAAAAGTCCTGGGACTGATTTGATTGGACGGGGTAAAATATTATGGATCATTTCTGTTCTTTTTTTTTATTTTAATTTTTTTTTTAAATCTTCCTCTCATGATTGCAAGATAATTAGACTTGTAGCGCATGATACATGCAAAAGTACTGTTGAAGAATGACCTTTTATTTGTATGTTCATAGATTTTAAATATTCCCTTTTTATTATTAGAAAGTGTTTAAAGACACACACTGTACAATAACCGAGGCAGACATTTTTGCTCCTCAGTTACTTGATTTAATGCAGATCCTCCTTTAGCATCCTACCAGGAGGTTTCAATTTGATGTTTTGCTTTACATAGAAAGACTGACACGTGTCCAAAGGCTTCAGGAATCTTACCTTAGATAAGATTCTAAAACGAAAAGCTATTTTGACATTCCCTCCAAGCATATGGTTGATACTGGGCAGCCAAAGACCTCTAAATGGTCTGTAATGTCTGTGAAACCCGGATGAATCGTTTCATCTGCAATATCAGGCCAAGGACTTAACGGTGCCCCCCAGTGTCGAAGACTCTGAGAGACATGCGTAGCACCTGCTGCATCCAGCACTATCTGTACTTATTCTTCATACTTTACTGTAGTTCTTTGAGCATAGGTTCAGGTTTTTCATCATGTCACCACGGTCGTGAAATATCAAACACACCCCAGAGATATAGCTCATGTTTTTTGAATGGTTAATTTGAGAGTACCACAAAGAAACTAAATGATGCAAGCACTTTCCCTGTGCCTCCCAACCCTCTCTTTGGCAACGATGGACTGACTATACTGGCGATCCTACACACACACAGCTGTAGATGAGTTACAATACAGTTGTAGTCTGCAGACCTCTCTCCGTTTCTCATCTGTAGCGGTCTGCTTTTTCCAACCGCTGCTCCGCTGAGCAGGCGACACACTGTAGATTAAGAAGTGCGAGTTACGATTTGTAGGCACAGGCTGTGTTATCTCTCCCAGATCTTTGTGTGTGTAGACCTGCAGAAACAGGCCGAAAAGGGAGATTCCACTGTGTGTTCTTTCAGGGGTGTACACCTCATGGTACATTGCACAGGTGTGTAAGATGTAAGTTGCACTGCGACATTAAAAAAGGAACATATTGCTCTTTTTCAAGGATAATATTAGCTTACTGTTATTCTGTACATTAACTGACTAAAGATGATATTAAAAAAGAAAGAAAATTACATTTATTCTTCCTAAAGTAGCCTTTTTTGGTTTCATATATATGAATATATATTACAAAAAATACAGATTGTAAACTTAAGTTGTTAAACTTTGACTTCAATAAACTGAATCCTCTGCACTATGAGCTGTGATCTGTTTATGTGTTCATGGATTTATTGAAACAGCATTACAGCGTGTTCTGAGGAAGGATGGAGGATGACCAGGTTTTAAATTAAGGGCAGGGGTCATCCCATAAACCAGGAGGCCATACAATATGTTCTATTCCTGCAACAGCTAACGTGTAGGCCTTTATCTAAAATGTCTTAAAGCAAATTGAACCTGCTCACTCTTCATAAGCATGAAAAAAGTGCACTCCACTATGCTAGAACAATAATGTGTTAGTTTGTGGTAATTTTAATACATTTAATTCAGAAAAATGCAACATGTAACAACATAAATTAAAATATTAAAGCTCATAACACTAGATTTTGACACCTACAGAGTCCTACAAGACAGCCACAAAATAAGGTAATAACACATGATTCACCTTAGGTATATATTGTACTTAAATTGTGCCAATTCCCTAATAAATGTGCAATTATTGAATTACCAAAACCATAAGACTTGCTGTGAACCAGGAGCTTTTGGGGCCCCTGGACAGTTGTCTGCCTCGCCTTGCCCCATGATAAACCACTTCACATCATGCATACTTGCTTTACATGTGGAATTGCAGTGACAGTGTAATTATTTTAAATTTCTTTTAAAAATGTTAATAAAAACGAAATGTGATATTTTGCATTTTAATTACATATATGCACATTTACAAAACAACCATTGGTCTTAATACCAATATTGTGAGTTTAAGGACACTTATGTGAACATAGCATGGATGGAGGAGCATATATACAGTACCTGCTGAATGAGATCACTATCAAACCAAGCTGTTGCTGGTGCCTCTGCAGTCCGTTAGGTGGCAGCAGCTGACCGTGGTTTAGACCACTGGAAGCTGCTCCTCAGAGCCTAAAAGAAGAAGGAGGAGCGCTGTCATGGCGGCCAAGGTGAATGCTTGACATTTCTTCTTAGCCAAAGTATATGTTTAATGAATGAGCGGGTGTAGAGTTAACGTAAACTGTCCCGGACTTGTTAATGCAAACTTGAACTGACTGTCACTTTCCAGGCGTTTAACGCTATGCTGCATGGAAATCTCTTTGCTAACGTTACTGTGTTAGCCTCGCTGAATGAGCCAATGCTACTGGAACTAGACAGCGTTTAACTACGTTAGCTGACAGCAGTTAGAAGAGTAGGCTAACCCTACACCATTCTAACTCTCTCTTAAGCATATGTAACAGCTAGTATTTGTCAGCCCTCGCTTCGTTTGCCAATAGGCTGTTTTAACAGAGGAAACATTACAGTGAACGTTAGTTAGTTAGCTTAGTTGGAGGCAGCTGTAAGTTATCCACAATACCCACGGTATGGGTAACTTGTGGGTGTAATTTAACGCTACATGATAAATTAACTTATAAGTTACATATCGTGGGTTTAACGCTCTCTAACGTTACTTCTGCTAAATATCTCAGTATTGGTGATGAAAAGTAAAGTTAGCTTAGATAAATACATTACCTCATTTTCTTTATTTAAGTACAATTTCGAAATATGACGCATGTTAGAGTTAAATTACCCAAATGTACACAAAGTCCTTAAAATGAGCTCCAACTTAACCTGCTGCAACAGTTTAAAGTGCAGTTACGTGTCAATGCTTCAGTAATAACTTTATAAGTTTATACATGTGATAATTATGCAACAGTAACTCTTGGAAAGCAGAATTCTGCATAAGTACTTTTGATACTTTAATAATCTATTATTGTCATACTTATGATCTTTAACTTAAGTGAAATTATGACTACAGTGCTTTTACTTTTAATGGAGTATTTTTTATTGTGGTTTTGCTATTTTACACGTGTCAATGATCGATTTCTACCACTTGTGCACATGAGTCATCTGTTTATTAGTGATTAGTGTCTGTCTGTTGCTATGAGCTGACAGATACTAAAGTTAGCGGTGCACTTTTATTATGTCCTAGGTGGTGATGGTGGCCGTCCCCACGGTGATGGGCATAGCCTCCATCCGTGTGTATACTGTGAGCCAAGTGCCCACTGATGGACTGGTTACTAGAGAAAAGGTATGGTTGTCCCAAAACGTCTGGTCTGATATAGGGGTGCATGATATGTCGACTCAATATCGTTATCGCAATATCACGTTGCACAATATTATATCGAAAGGGGTTGCAATATTTACTTTATATTGTGGAGCTGCGTCCCGTCCGTTGGCTGTGTGGCTTAGTTGTGTTTGATTTAGAGCTTGAAATGCTATAATGATCCTGTTTCATTGGCCAGTTACCGTGCCACTTACACATGTTAGTGCACGTTAGGGTTGCACGATATTGCCAAAATGTGATATTGATTATGAATATTGCGATATTGATATTAATTTCGATATTTTTAAACATATGTAAAATTACAAAAGTTACGGGAAAATGCATCAAAATAGATTCATAACAAATTAAACAAGTTTTCTTACAACACAAGGTTTATTTCAACTGACGGTCATATTGGACTGGTCCAACATGAATAAATAAATAAGGACCATGTCTACAGAACAGGACATTTTTTACTAGTTGGACAGTATAAATATATAAATAAGGACCATGTCTACAGAACAGGACATGTTCTACTGGTTGGACAGTATAAATATATAAATAAGGACCATGTCTACAGAACAGGACATGTTCTACTGGTTGGACAGTATAAATATATAAATAAGGACCATGTCTACAGAACAGGACATTTTTTACTAGTTGGACAGTATAAATATATAAATAAGGACCATGTCTACAGAACAGGACATGTTCTACTGGTTGGACAGTATAAATATATAAATAAGGACCATGTCTACAGAACAGGACATGTTCTACTGGATGGACAGTATCAAATATATAAATAAAGAGAACAGGAGATGTTTCACTGGTTGGACAGTATAAAATGCACACACGTGGTACGCTCCATAGGGTTTGTCATGTAGTGGACCCGTGCGTTGACGTGCAGTAACATGTGCAAGTGGCACGGTAACTGGCCAATGAAACATGATCATTACAGTGTTTGAAGCAGGCTCTAAATCAAACACAACTAACCCACACAGCCAACGGACGGACACAGCGCTCCGCAATATAAACTAAATATTGCATACTTACTGCAACACTTTCGATATATTGCGATAACGAAATTGAGTCGATATATCTTGCACCCCAAGTGCACGTCAGCGCACAGGTCCACTACGTGACAAACCCTATGGAGCGTACCATGTGTGTACATATTTCAACAGAGTGACAGTGTGAGTGAAGAAATAGATAGAGACAACAAAACGGAACAAATCGGAGAAGAGAAAGAAAAGTTGTGTCCTGTTCTCTTAAAATATTTTTGATACTGTCCAACTAAAACAAAATGTCCTGCTCTGTAGACATGGTCCTTATTTATTTATTCATGTTGGACCAGTCCAATATGACAATAAAAATTGAAATAAACCTTGTGTTGTAAGAAAACTTCTTTTATTTGTTATGAATCTATTTTGTTGCGTTTTCCCATAACTTTTGTAATTTTACATATGTTTAAAAATATCAACATTAATATCTACATCGCAATATTCACAATCGATATCGCAATATCACATTTTGTCAATATCATGCAACCCTAGTCTGATATGAGAGTACTGAACTTCAACGTCACATTTCCATGCTGACTCTGTCCCCAGCTGAACATCTACACCCCGCTGCCACAGTCTGCTCAGGCCCAGTTTGTTCCAGAGAGGCCGGGTGCTATTCAGACTGGGTTCACTACAGTGAGAGAGAGCATACTACCATGTGTCCAGGCTGTTAAGGTATTTAGATTTTAAATGTATAAACATGACAACATAGTTCACTGACACCATCTGCTGCAGATTTACCTCATGCTTTCACATCCTGTCAAACACGTAAAACCCAGAACTACCCTTTGATGGATGTAAATAAGTGGTATATAGAAATGGAACAACAGCTGAAACACACCGAAGAGGTCTTATCTTGCACCTGCAGTGTTAGTTTTCCAACCCTGATTTTTGTTCCTCCTGTTTGCGGTTAAAGAACATCATCCTAAGTGCTTCGAGTGCTCTGTGCATCTAAACCACTTTGCAAACAGCAAAGTTCAGGAGTCAGACAGGAAATAGTGTTCATGCAGTCAACTCAGCAGCTGCAGGTTTGCTGCGAGGAGATTTGTCGGTTTGATACTGTGGAAGATGGGGAAAAAACGCCTGACACTGACTCAGATGTAGTTGTGTTTTTGGTGGCCTGGTGTTCATTTCAGCTTTGTCCTTTGTTCCCTGCAGGGTGCCTGTGTCTCTGTGAAAACAGGAAGTGTTAATCTATACCATGCAGGAGAGGGTGAGTCAACAGTACAGAAGGTACCTTAAGGTCTCATATATGCAGTAATATAAAATAATATTAGCCTCTATTAAAACTCAAAACTTAACTCTTGGTGCCCTAAACTCATGTGTTTGTGCTGACACCTGAAAAACAAATCTCGCATAACTAAGCCGTCTATTAATGGACTTATTGAATGACTTTAGGGCTGCAACTAACAATTATTTTTATTGTCGATTATTTTCTCAATTAATCATTTAGTTGTTGAGTCAATAAAATGTAAGAAAACGGTGAAAAAGTCGATGAGTGTTTCCCAAAGCTCAAGATGATGTTCTCAAATGTTTTGTTTTGTCCTCAACTCCTAGATATTCACTTAACCGTCATAGAGGAGTGAATAAACTAGAACATATTTACGCTTAATAAGCTGGAATCAGAGAATGTTTACTTTTCTTCATAAAAACATGATTCTAATCGATTATCAAAACAGTTGGCGATTACTTTAATAGTTGACAACTAGTGCTGTCAAACGATTAAAATATTTAATTGTGATTATTCGCATTAATGTCATAGTTAACTCGCAATTAATCGTACATTTTTATCTATTTTAAATGTCCCTAGATTTCTTTTTGTCCCATTATTTTTTTCTCATTTTAATGCTCTTATCAACACGGAAAAGTGGATCGGCTTGCTTTGTGCTTTTGTCGCCTGGCTTTGACGAGGGGGGGGGCAGAATTCACATCAGCTGTGTGCTTGGCCATCAAGTGGTATTTCAGACTGGACGTGCTGCGATGATAGCTCAGTTCACAACGACAAAACACACAGATCACTTTGGTCTTGTCAATGGAACCATTTGGCAACTTTTTAAAAGTAAACCTTCCATTCAGAATCTTATTGGCATCCATTTCGGCGTCTCGTGCTCGCCATCCACTCAAAACGTGACGTTAGCCTACTACTCTTTGGCCGGCTCGCAAAGCCCAAACAAGTGTGTGCGGCGTGCCTGTTGTTTAGTTTCCGGTCTAGCTAGATCTGGTGTGGTGTTGTAGTTTTTCTAACGTTACTAGTTGTTGCAACAGCATGTGAAAAAAACTACAAAGTTTGCTGGGCCAAAAAGAACGCTAATCTCGCGATAAAAAAATTGACGGTGTTAAAATGGGTTTGCGTTAACGCCGTCAATTTTTCGATTGATCGATTAAATCTTTGCAGCTCTAAAGGATTTCCCTATGTATTGTTGTTACAGTGTGTAAAGTTACATTATAAAACCCCCAAACGTGATTGTGCATGTTTTTCTGCGGTATTTGTACTGTTATGTCCTCAACCTCAGACAATCTGTAAGGAAAGCACTATTTCATCTTACTACCCAGTAGTGATTAGTGGTGGGAATCACCAGAGGCCTCACGATACGATATCATCACGATACTTATGTCACTATACAATATTATTGCGATTTTAAACATATTGCAATATTCTGCGATATATTGCAATTCATTACCTTTTTTCCAACTTCAAATTTTTCCCAATTTCAAATGATGTCCCCAAAAGAAAACTTTGTCAACATCTGTTTTACCTAAAAAATATATATTTCTCTGTTTGTTCATCTCACTTCAATTTTATTGCTGCAAAATTGGATTGTCAAGCAGACAAACTGACCAACACATATATAATAAAAGATCAATACTTGGCGTCTGTGTATCGATATTGTATTGCCACGGAAAATATTGAGATACTATGCTGTATCGATTTTTTCCCCCACCCCTAGTAGTGATACTACGGCACATACTATTACTGTTACTATTATTATTACTAGTTATGCTATGTTACCACTCTCACTGTTACGACTGCTTGTGTAGTGTATTATGACAAAATAAGCAGCGGGTCAGACTGGTGTGCACAATTGAGAAGATTGAAGGAATGTTTGTCTTCCTGTGTTTTCCAGATGTGTACTATTACTTGAAAGACCCTCCCCCGGGTTTTCTACCCAGATTTGGCACCATCACCATGGCTGGCCTGCTTGGCATGTTCTTGGCACGGAAAGGTAACCTAAGATCTCGTCACTATATTACAAACACTCTAGGCCTGCTGGGAACGATTGTTCTGTAATCTATTAATCTGTCTATTTAGTACATAAAACAATATGACAGTATAATAAACAAACCACAATTAAACATGTTGAGGTGTATCAACATAAATGGTCATAGAGAGTCATGTCATATCACAATATTTAAGCATATCATCATATAACATTACATTTCTAGAATTGTATATGGTTGCATTATTTTTATACCTGCAAATAATACACATAACACACACGACAATATCATGACATGACAATATAAACCTTACATAGTAATACACATAATAATTAGGTTGACAGTACCATTTATAAAATGTTCCCATGTCATGTTGTCTTGTGCTACATTGTAATGGTTTGTAGCAATTCTTTTTTTGTAAATAAATTGGCTTTGCAATATATTTTTTTTTAGGAAACCTCAGATTAGTTCTTGATTGAGCTTTAAATATGAATATTTAACCGAACAGAATAATTGTATTTATTATCTGGGGACAACTTTCATCCAGAATCCCTAAAATAATGTGTCCTTAAATGCATGACTGCATTGTTTCTTTTCCTAGGCAACCATGTAATATTTCCCTTTTGTACGATCATAAACTGGGAGATGATCCATGGTTCTGTAAGACTTTTCTCCTACAAGCTATTTCACATTAATAAAAAAGGATCTGCCATGAGTCCCTGCAATATCCTGGCAGCATGCAAGCTAGTTCAGTGCCCTAGCCTAGTATGACGTTTGCCAAGCAGCTGTGTGGTAATATAACAGCTGTACATAATACATCGTCAAATTCATCCACCATGCCACTCTTAATGTGGACATGTGAATATAAATGTATACAAACAATTCATACCTTGTGTATTTACCATACAAGTCTTGGACTTAAACTCAATCACTTTCGTACAGCAGGGGCATGTATGATATCCAGTTTTACTTGAAGCACATTTAACCTTGACTCAGTCAGGAGAGACCGCTGCCACACTTTACCAGCATTCAGACCACAGTTTGCCACAAGTCCCAAAACCTCACTGCTAAACCACAGAGGTGCAAAGATGCACAACACATAAGAAACAAGTAAAGTTCAGTTGCTGTTTTAGTTTTCTCAGCACTCTGTCTTACTCTGTCTGTCTCTCTGTGGGGAGTCAGTTCAATGACATTTCTCAGTTCAGCAATACCAGATGAAGTTGGGCTCCAGGATTAAGTCTGTGCCAAGTTAGATTGATTGTCAATCTTCATTGTAAACTTTTATTTCAGGCTCTCGTTTCCAGAGGTTAGCCATTCCATTGGGGCTGATGAGTGGAGGAGCTTCAGTGTGCTACCCGGCTCAAACAGTGGCCGTGTTTAAGGTAACACTACTTGCTGACTAAATGCTCACCTGTTGTTACTGCCAGTAACAAACCTCATTATTTTCAGAGTTTAACACTGTTATTGTCTCTTTTGCTCCCAAGGTGACAGGTAAGAATGTGTACGCGGTAGGGCAGTGGAGCAGCGCCACAGTGTCTTCACTGCTCGCCTCCACGTCCCAGGAGCCCGTCGCCAAAGAGATCGCTGCTTCACAACCACAGGTTAACAGTCATATTGTGTCACTGATCCGATTTATTCTGATTATAAATCGACATAAGCAGCTAGTTTTAAATAGAAAGTACTGTAAAGCTGTTTTTACTGTGCGTGACTCAAACCAAAACAGCGGTTCACCCCATATAATGGTAATTTCCTTTCCACTGAATGATTTCTGCTCTACCATAGATTGTATGGTTGTATTGTTTCTGTTAATTTGCTCTCTGCACTTCATACAGAGTGGCTTGGAGATTTTTGTGATCTAGAAATAAAACTTATATTGCTGTTAAACTAACTGTAAGTCACCCCACTGCACCAGTGTCAGCAAAATGCCTGAAATAATAAATGCTAATGTAAGCGATTACGTTCTTTTTCCTCTCTAGTCAGTGTAATAAATCTAATCTGTTACAACTGAAATGTTAAAGAAACTGTATGCTAGTGCTTTATTCTGTACAGTTTAAGTGTGATTAATCAAATGGTAAAATTCATATCAATATTTTTATCTACAATAATGTATGCATGATTTAAATCTTTATTCTTGATGCACGTTAGACAGCTAAAGTGCCAAATCCAGAGTCTGCAGTAGTTGAGGAGGCCTCAGAGCCCAGCTCTACAATCCCAGAGACGGAGGTGGAATCAGCTGAGTTTGTTCCTGTCTCTGATGAGCCTGCTGTGGCTGTCATAACAGAGGAGGCGTCATCTGTAACACTCAAAGAGATATCCCCTGACCAGACCCCCACAGAGACCACCACAGGTATAACAGATATTGATCTCTGTCTGCTTGTTTCTCTGTCTACATCTCTTTTGTTTCACATACAATCACATAGAGGCTTCTACTGATGGTTTGCTGTATTTCCTCTCTTGTCCAGACCCATTGGCACATTCAGTGCCAGCAGAGACAGATGCCACCACAACCTCTGAGGAAATACATGCACCTGTTGAAAGTGAGGAGCCCTTAGACTCAAAACAAGCAGCAGAGGATGTCTCCACTGACCCCAGCCCAGCAGAGCCCACGCCAAGCTTAGAGTCTGCCCCAGTGGAGGCTACCGCAGCTGAGGCTGCTCCAATTGAGGCCTCTCCAGTTGTGGCCGCTGCAGTGGAGGCCTCTCTAGTTGAGGCCCCCCCAGCGGAGGCCTCTCCAGTCGAGGCTGCCCCAGTGGAGGCTGCTGAAGTAGAAGCTGCTCTAATTGAGGCCTCTCCAGTGGAGCCTGCTGCAGTTGAGGCTGCTGCTTTGGAGGCTTCCCCAGTGGAGGCCGCCCCATTGGAGGCCGCCCCAGTGGAGGCCGCCCCAGTGGAGGCTGCCCCAGTGGAGGCCGCTACAGTGGAGGCTGCCCCATTGGAGGCCATTCCAGTGGAGGCCGTTCCAGTCGAGGCCGCCCCAGTCGAGGCTGCCCCAGTGGAAGCCACTCCAGTGGAGGCCGTCCCAGTGGAGGCTGCTGAAGTGGAGTCTGTTCCTTCCTCTGGAGAAGCACCTGCTCTAAAGGCCTCAGAGGAGCCAGAAGGTACGACCAATATGGTGCCCCATAGTGTCAAAGAGCAGAAAGTGTAAATGATGCCAACATGTAATCTGCTCCCTTGGAAACCCCATGTTGGCACAGAAGTGGATTCGCTGGAGCTACCTAAGTGTGGAAAACTGTGAAAAATGGAAGACTGTTTCATTGAAAGCTCCTAAAACTAGAAATGATGTAAAAAGTTTGGAAAAAAGTCTATGAAAGCTATTTTTACATCTCTTGTGTTAGTTCTTATTAGGACTGATCAGTACAGTACACCAATTTGTTGGAAACTGTCAAGAGTGTACTAAGAACGTTTTCAATGTTATTACTATTGATAATATTAGTATGAAGTCACAATAGTTTCATAGCAGTTTCCATAAAGGTGGAAACACATCAGTTCATCTTCCCATTGCTGACCCTCTGTTGTATTTTGACTTCTCCACAGTGGCAGCTGTTGAATCACCTGAGCCTGAACCTGCTGCTCAAGAGTTAGCTGACCCGCAACAAGTTGCCGCTGTGGAGGAGACTCCAACCCCGACACTCACAACACCCCCACCACCTCCTCAACAACAGCCTGCAACAGAAAACAGCAAAGGTACTGGGAACAACGCTGCACCACTGCTCTGGTTCGAGAGTTAGGCATCGACTTACTGGAGCACACACACACACACACACACACACACACACACACTGCTTCTCTTCTGAGAATGACCTTAACTCCAAGGCACCTAAATGTGTTGGGTCTTGTGATTGTTAGTCTGTGTGGTGGTAAATTTACAGACAGCGAGCTGACATTTAATCAGGATATTGTCAGTTTCTACTGAAATTTGTCTTGCGTCACAAGCCAGCTCTGACATACATGAAAAAACTAATCAGGGATGACAAATTGAGGAGTGAAGGAGTTCTGCAAGCTATTTTCTGAACCATAACATGTAGGAGCCTTCTGTTTGATAGCAAAGAATAATATCCACCAAATAAACCATGAGAGGGATCTGATTTAATGCTACCAGGGTCAGCATCTGGGCATATGCAGTTTGGAACCTAAACGATAGCAGAATCAGTCTCCAAGGAAAACATATACACAATACCCAGCACATCCAGATCACTCTGGATTTTGGTAATTAGAGGAAGAGATGTGGTGTGTCCTTGTGTACTGAACACTAGTTCACTAGTATTGTATGATCACAAAAGGCACTGGCTTTGACCCTAGTCTTTATATGTTGTTGGTTCTAATTTGGGTTATCTAGTGATTTTAGTTGTTCCTCTGATGCATTTGTTGTCACTCTGGACCAGCATGTGATATTTCTGTGCTTGTGACTGAGCTTTTGTTGCTTTTCTCTTGCTGCCCTCCAGGGGGCTCCGGTTTCAAGCCAGACCCTTCTCTAATGGACTTTGGCCAGTCCAGCCCTGAGGATGAAGACCTGTACAGCACACGCAGCTGAGAGACTACAGCCGGCCGCAGGAGACACCTCATTCCCACACTGCCATCTCGTATCTCATTCAGATAAACATCCACTCTGTACCATTATGCTGTGTAAGTAGGCCATTTTGCAAGCAAGCAGAGTTTGGAAGTCTTTCATCAACATTTCCATTCTTATTTCTTCAGCCCACATCATTTACATTTCCAGAGAAAAGGTGCAAGTACATTTGTTTTGTAGCAGCAAAGCAGCAATTCCCGTACACAGAATGAGTCTGTTTGCGTAGAAGGACAGAAACATGGAAAAAAAATACACCCACAACTGGTTACAAGTCTTTTAATCCACAGATGGCAGATTGTGAAATTTTCTCTCTGTATGTGTCATTTGGCAATTATTGGGTTTTGTGCGAAAGCTTTCAAAATCACGAGTGCATGGTGCTTTTATTTATTATAATTTAGCCCACTGCATCGGTATGCTGAAAATACTGCACATGTACTGGTAATAGTTATAAGATCGACTAGTGCTGTTCCATTGTATTACATCAAAAATTGTCTTCAGTTATTTAGAATCAAAAATAAATCTATATTTTTCTTGATTTTATGTTGTGCTTTGTCAACTACTAAATACTTACTTGTCAGTATTAGTTATTTATTGTCATACACAATAAGTGCTCAGCACACAGACTTTTGAGATACCAAACAGATTCAGTGGTGAAACATTTGTCGGATAAGCACATAATTCTTACATATGACATAACATTACAAAGAACTTTTATTATAAATGTGCCTTCCTATTAAATATCACACAATTAGCAGCTCAACAGGAGATTAACTTAATCTTCAATCACACCTAAATCATCACATATAGAAAGCCTTTGGTCTCCAAGGAAACCATTAAACCCACTTGTTTCTGTAGTGTAGCTAATGGTAACCAGAACTGTGAACACAGATATTTGACTTCTGCTTCATATAAGGATTTTCACTGTATTATATTTCACGAGATAATGTTTGTATGTTCTGTTTTTTTTTTTCTTTCTTCAATAATATGGTTCATTACCAAATAATGGCAACATTAATGACAATCCCATCAGCCTCAGCTGTACTTTGTGTTTAGTCATAGACTGTAAAAAAAAAAATGAAGTGCTAATTATGGAATGTTAATATGCTAACCACTGAACTAAGATGGTCAACACTGTAAACACAGTTTGTTTATTTTAGCATTTAGCTCAAGGCCCCACTGTGCCTATGCTTAGCCTCTCAGTCATGTTACATGAAATGCTACAATTTACTCATTTAGTTGAACCAAGTCAGAAATACTGACTCCTACTGTAAAAGTGTACATGAGTACTTGGTCAGTAAAGTGCAAATTGTAGAACTGCTAGTAAATCTGATCCCAGTTATTGTTTCCTGAAACAATAGCTGGCAAATTGAACCCACTAACATTTCTATAACAAATAACATGTCCAACATAAAGATGGACAAATGATAGTCATGGAAATGATATATCTTGAGGAATTTGGAAGGTTTGCGCAACAAACGTGTGTATTAACACCAGGAATATCGTGTCTCCTTTCAAGCATTTTTGGTCCCACATGTTTTTGCTTATTTGCTTGAGTACAGTTTATACTGAGGGACCAGGCTATCTGTTAACATCTTTATAGCTTTTTTACTGCTCCTCAGAGGAACCGGAGCTCCCTGGACCTCATAAACCCTGCATGAGATAGACCAGAGTCACGACCCTTGGGACTCTGTGTGGTGTGTGTGCATGCTCATATATGCGTAGAGAGAAAAAAACTTGGAGAGGGAGATGTCCGATCAATTAAACGTCAATACTTTCTCATCCTTCTTCCTGTTATACATGGGAGAAAAACACATATGGGAACCAGGCTAGCTGTGGAATCGGAGCTACAGCTTGTGCTGCTGCTTTGAGTCGAGGGGTTAAGGGAGTTGTTGGCTGGTGACTGGGCTGTATTTTAGACAAGCACTGCCAAATGTTGTGATAAAAAAGAAACCCTCCAGAAACAACTGTGTCTTGTAGATTCATTACCCACCAACAGCATTAATAAAACCACATGGAACATATTGACTAAGATCAAAATAGAACAGAGCAGAGAG
Source organism: Sander lucioperca (assembly GCF_008315115.2). Lineage (NCBI taxonomy): Eukaryota > Metazoa > Chordata > Actinopteri > Perciformes > Percidae > Sander > Sander lucioperca. The sequence goes on along the minus strand of NC_050173.1, from coordinate 50,041,015 downwards.
AGAGTGGGAATGCTGGAAGTCTGCAATCCTTTCTTCTCTCATGGACATCTTGTTGCTATAGGCGTAGGGGCCAGTGTTGCAAAATGTGAAGCTAAGTATAGCCTCATCTCACCTCTCTCAAGGGTCCCCTACACATATGGAAGGGGGGGGGGGGGAGCAACCCACACAAGCAGCAGCTATGATTATGTTCTGAGAACAAATGTTAGACTGGATTCTGTCATGTAGAGCTGACCAGCAGAGAGGAAGCAGGGCTTACAACCCTGACCTCTCACCTCTAACCCCCATGAGCCGTATTTTCCACAGAGGACTTTATGACGGTTACGGTCTGTGGTGGTTATCTTCCCAGGATACGGCCAGCAAGGGAGACCCCCATAGTCAAATAAACACATAGCACATTTATCTGCAAAACATATAAACATTACAATTATGTAAGCGATTTAGAGTGTTTGTAAATACAGTATATGTTTACTTGTGCATGTCAGTGTGTGTGTTTGTGTGTGTGTACAGTCTGTGCACATGATCTTGTGCCCACCATTTCCTCTCTTTTTCTGCATGAAGATAAAAAGAGCTGATGTTAATCATTTGTTGTTTTGCAGACTACTGATAGCTGTATAACTTTTTGGTTGCAGCAACATCCACAAATATACAATATATAATAAAAATGTATATCTTGTAGATGAGAGCAGAAGAAAGACAAATGCACTTTTGACAAAGAAAGACAAAGAAATTGCATGCTTTTAATCCAGAAAAAAATAGAAAACGGGGAAAAAATAATTGGCTGGGAGATTGATGTTCTGTAAGGGTTTTGACGCAAGTTAAGGTTTAATGCTCTCTGCTTCTTATCTCTTGCCAGTATGGACACTGCCTTTTGGATCATCAGACACACACCCACACAGACACACACTCCCACACACACATGCTCAAACTGTTAATCAGCCTCAATTCATGCAGCTAACAGAGCAGGTTTTTAATTTGGTGGCAGAATTACCACTAACATGGTTTAACGTGCCATGAATGCCATACAAAGGGAAACATGTATGAACATGTGCACTATAATACAAGCCAACTGAATTGATTTTCTGAAGATACGGTAGGAAGTGAGATTGTCCCTCCAAATGTTGGCAAAGGTCAGTGGTGGAAGAAGTATTCACATCCTTTAAGTAAAAAAAGTCATTGTATAGTATGTCGAAAAAAAGTGATGAAAAAGTTATAGTATGTCAAAAAAGTGATAAATAAGTAGCTCGCTGCTCGCCTGGTAGAGCTTTCGCCTCATGTACAGAGGCTCAGTCCTTGCCGCAGCGGCCGGTGGTTCAATTCCCACCTGCAGCCCTTTGCTGCATGTCATTCTCCCTCTCTCCCCTTTCATGTCTGAGCTGTCCCATCAAATGAAAGCCTAAAATGCCCAAAAAATCTTAAAAGTCATATATTATGTCGATAAAAGTCATAGTATATGTCGAAAAAAGTTATAAAGTCATAGTATAGTATGTCGAAAAAGTGACAGTCATATCAGAGTATATTGAAAATTTACATAAAATTGTCATAGATAAAAGTGTCAAAAAAATGGATAAAAAAAAAGTCATAGTATAGTATGTCGAAAAAGTCATAGATAGTATGTCAAAGAAATTCTGGAAGAACATGCAAACGCCACAAGAAAAGGCCCAACCTGGACTGGGTTTTGAACTTTGAAGGGTCAAAGTCTGCACTGCCTACTTGCTGGTGCTAATTGGGGAAGTGCTAACCACTGAGCCACTGTGCTACCAGCTAGAGTCTGGTGAAAACAGTTACAGCATACTATGTCGAAAAAAGCAATTAAAAAGTCCTAGCTTAGTATATCGAAAAAAGGGCTAAAAAAAAGTCTTAGTATAGTATATCAGAAGAAAAGTCATAGTATAGTATGTCGCAAAATATCATGAAAAAGTCATAGTATAGTAAGTCGCAAAATATGAAAAAGTCATAGTATAGTATGTCGAAAAAGTCGAAAAAAAAGTCATGGTATAGTATGTTGAAAAAGGTTATAGTATAGTATGTTGAAAAAATCATGAAAAGTCATAGTATAGGGTGCGTGGGTAGCTCACCTGGTAGAGTACACGTCCAGTCCCGGACTGGGGATCGAACCACAATCAGAATCAGAAAGGGCTTTATTGCCAAGTACGTTTTTTACACATAAGGAATTTGTCATGGTGTTGTTGGAGCATGTCACACATTCTCTAAATATAAGAAGGATAAAAAGAATATAAACAATGTAAGTATAAACATATACACAGTATGTATTAATAAGGATATAAAATGTAATAAAATAATAAAATTTACATTTTATTAAATAAAAATAATATATTTAAATATTAAATAAAATAATAAAATGTAAATAAAATAATAAAATAAGTGAAACAGTAATAAAAAGGAACGCTACAGCAGAGTAGGTACAGTGTAGAGCCAAAGGTGGGGTGGTCAGAGAGTCAGGGTGGGTACCGGGCCTTGTTGATAAGGTTAGTGGCGGAGGGGAAAAAACTGTCCTTGTGTCGTGTGGTTTTGGTCCTGATGGACCTCATCCTCCTGCCAGAGGGGAGTGGCTCAAAGAGTTTGTGGCCGAGGTGGGAGGGGTCAGCCACAATCTTTGCAGCCCGCTTCAGAGTCCTGGTGGCGTAAAGGTCCTGGAGCGACGGCAGATTGCAGCCAATCACCTTCTCAGCTGACCGAATGACACGCTGCAGTCTACCCTTTTCCTTGGCTGTGCTAGCAGATGGTGATGGAGGAAGTGAGGATGGACTCAATGATGGCTGTGTAGAAGTGCACCATCATTGTCTTTGGCAGGTTGAATTTCTTCAGCTGCCGCAGGAAGTACATCCTCTGTTGTGCTTTCTTGACGAGGGAGCTGATGTTCAGCTCCCACTTGAGGTCCTGGGAGATGGTAGTTCCCAGGAAGCGGAAAGACTCCACAGTGTCAATTGTGGAGCCACAGAGGGTGATGGGGGCAGGTGGGGCTGGGTTCTTCCTGAAGTCCACAACCATCTCCACTGTCTTTAGAGCGTTGAGCTCTAGGTTGTTTTGCTTGCACCAGGTCACCAGGTGGTCAGCCTCCCTCCTGTAGGCAGACTTGTCACCATCAGAGATGAGTCCGATGAGGGAGGTGTCGTCTGCGAACTTCAGAAGCTTGACGGACTGGTGACTGGAGGTGCAACTGTTGGTGTACATGGAGCAGAGGGGAAAGAACACAGCCCTGGGGGGATCCGGTGCTGATGGTCTGTGAGTCAGAGATGTGTTCCCCAGCTTCACATGCTGCTTCCTGTCAGACAGGAAGTCAGTGATCCACCAGCAGGTGGAGTCAGGCACACCAAGCTGGGAGAGCTTCTCCTGAAGCAGAGCCGGGATGATGGTATTGAAGGCAGGGCTGAAGTCCACAAACAGGATCCTGGCGTAGGTTCCTGCGGAGTCCAGGTGCCGGAGGATGTAGTGGAGGGCATCGTCTACAGACCTATTGGCTCAAGGGTCAAAATCTGAAGTTCTTATTTGCTGGTATTATTTGCAGCATTGGTAACCATCGAGCCAACCTGCCACCGAGTTAGCTAGGTTGAAAACCGTTATAGTATGTCGAAAGAAAGTGATTAAAAATTCATAGTATAGTATGTCCTAAAAAGTCATAGTATATTATGTCCTAAAAAGTCATAGTATAGTTTGTCGAAAAAGTCATGCCCAGCTTGGGGATCAAACCAGGGATAGGAATTTCTGCAGCATTGGTAACCATTGGGCCAACATTCCAGCAAATATACTGTGTTGAAATCCATTATATTATAGTATGTCGAAAGAAAGCGATAAAAAAGTCATAGTATAGTATGTCGAAAAAGTCATGCCCAGCTTGGGGATTGAACCAGGGGTCAGAATCTAGAGTTCATCCTTGTTGGTATTATTTGCAGCATTGGTAACCATCGGGCCAACATGTTGTGCTGAAATCAGTGACATTATAGTATGTTGAAAAAAGTTATAAAAAAAGTCATAGTATAGTATGTCAAAAAAGTGATTAAAAAGGCATAGAATAGTATGTAGAAAAAAAAGTCATGAAAACCATAGTATAGTATGTCCTAAAAAGTCATAGTATAGTATGTCGAAAATGGTCATAGTATGGTATGTTGAATAAAGTGATAAAAAAGTCATAGTATAGTATGTCCTAAAAAGTCATAGTATAGTATGTTGAAAATGGTCATAGTATGGTATGTCGTAAAAAATCATTGTATAGTTTGTCGAAAAAGTCATGCCCAGATTGGTGATTGAACCAGTAGTCAGAATCTGAAGTTTGTCCTTGTTGGTATCATTTGCAGCATTGGTAACCATTGGGCCAACATGCCAGCACCCAGGCTGTGTTGAAATCTGTTACATTATAGTATGTCGATAAAAGTCATGAAAAAGTCATAGTATAGTATGTCGAAAAAAGTCATAAAAAAGTAATTGTGTAGTATGTTGAAAAAAGTGATTAAAAAGGCATAGTATAGTATGTCGAAAAAGTCAGAGCACAGTATGCCCCTACTGGGGATTGAACCAAGGGTCAAAATCTGCAGTTTTTATTTGCTGGTATTTTTTGCAGCATTGGTAACCATTGAGCCAACATACTACCAACCTAGTCAAGTTGAAAACCGTTATATTATAGTGTCTCAACGGTGATAAAAAAGTCATAGTATAGTATGATGAAAAAAGTGATTAAAAAGTCATAGTATAGTATGTTGAAAACGGTCACAGTAGGGTGTGTCGTACAAAGTCATTGCATAGTTTGTCAAAGAAGTCATGCCCAGCTTGGGGATCAAACCAGAGGTCAGAATCTGAAGCTCTTCCTCGTTGGTATTATTTGCAGCATTGGTAACCATTGGGCCAACATGCCAGCACATATGCTATGTTGAAATCCATTATATTATAGTATGTATGTTCAAAAAAGTGATTAAAAAAGTCTTAGTAAATATACTTCATGCTAACACCAGTGTGCTAACATCAGACTAACATGCTCACAGTGACAATGCTAACATGCTCATGTTTACAATGTCCACTATCTTAAGGTGCTTTCCGACCGGATAGTACTTGTACTTTTTAGAGGAAAAGTACACTTCTAAGCAGTTCTAAGAACTACTCTCCCCCAAAATCTTTTTTTCCGTTTGCATTGCCACTGGCCAAGTGGCCATAGGGACTGGTAGGAGGGGTAAGGGAGTGACGCAAGCACGGCAACGGTCTTTATAGCATCATCACTAGACCTTAGCGCGCGTGTGTGTGTGTGTGTGTGTGTGTGAGACTGCGTGTGTGTGTGACGGCCGGTGAGCCGCAGGACATGCTTGTGGAGTTTAACTCCAGACAGTTAACCACAGGTTCCCGTTAATCTTATGATGGACACGTGTTGTGATATTTAAACAAACAAACCGTCAACGGTGAAATAAAAGCCTCTTATTTACGAGAGCGGTCTGAGAGACCTCCAGCTCACAGCGATGTCTCTGAGCATGACTGGCCCAGCGACGAGCTAGAGGCCGGGGCAGGCGCTTGCTGGCTGTCGCCTCACTTCATGGAGCTCCTCAACTCCGAAAACTTTGAAGCATTTTGTCAATTCAGCATCAATTTTCACAAGACTGCCTATATTCGAAATCTAAACAGTTATCTAAAACATTGTCAGAAGTGAATTTAATGATGAATAAGATGGTGAAAATTTTTTAAAAATGCCCCATTGTTGGTTGTTGCTCTGTCTGCAAGTTCCGAGTTGGCAGTGGGCGTGACTTATAAGTTCGACCAATCAAGTACACCTAGGAAAAGGGAAAAGGGAAAAGACCCTTTAGGAGCTAAAAAAGTACGCTACTGCGGCCAGAGGAACTTAAAAATCCCCAAATTGTTCCTGTTGGAACACAACGAAAAAAGTGTTCTAGGAACGTTTAGTTCTAAGTCGGAAAGCCCCTTTAGTTAGCATGCTAACATTTGCTAAATAGCAAGTGTAGCTGAGGTGTCAAATTCTATTGGTTTTCCAAGTATTTGGTCCTAAACATGCTTAATGTGTTCGTTTTATTGTTTATTTACGTTAAATTTGTAATTGCTGCTAGCCTGACTTAAAAGTTACTTAAGTAACTTAAAAGTAAGAAACTGTTAAAGGTGCTGTAGATAGGATTGTGAAGATCCAGGACTTAGCCAAAAAATTTGAACATTGACAACTTCTCAGTCCCTCCCCACTTTCTGCTAAAGCCCAAAACGGTCTCCTAAGCCCCTCCCCCCACGAGGGAGAATGAACGCGTGTGCATGAGCAGTGATTGACACACAGTTAGACTGGCCCTGATTGGTGCATCTGAACAGGGAGCGGTGGATTTTTGCAAATTGCACTCCAGGCTGTAGGTGGTGCCAGAGGAGCTGGATTTATTTTTAATGACCTGCTTCATGTAGTTCTACTGGAACATAGGGTCAGTTTTCATATGATAGAAGGTTAGTTTTATAAGTCTTATATACCTTTAAGTATAAAAGTATTATCACCCAAACACACTTAATGTGAAAATAACAGCACTAATCATGCAGAATACCATCTTTCAGAGTGTTAACTTATATATGATAAATTACAGGATTCCTGCATGTAACATTACACGTAAGCAGGATTTTAATGTTGTAGCTGGTGGAGGTGGTTACTGTTGGGTAGTTTCATCTCTGGGTGTGCATCATGTTTTATAAAGTAATCATATGTTTTGTATGTTAATGTGCAAGATTACTGTCAGTTAAGTCTAGTGAAGTAAAGTAACATTTGGTGAAGTGGAACCATAATGTAGCAGAAAATGTTAGTGCCTTAAAAGTGCCTTAAAATTACACTAGTCCTTCAGTTCTTGAGTAAATGTAACCACTGGATCAAAAAGTAACTGTGGGGAGACATAGTTCTGTTTTCTGTCATCTTCTATTTCTGTTGGCCAGCATGAAATCATCAATTTCTGTTCTTAGTTGTTGCATGTTATGTGTGAGAACAACTGTGCATACCCAGCATGCCAGTGGAATAATACTGCATCATGAAGTTTCCGTTTTGGAAAGCATGCCTAGCATAATATTTGAACAATTCTGTGCCATACAGCGAATTCCCAATTTTTCATATCCTGCAAGAAGGCATGCAACTGAGCTCTTCATTTTTGCGGCCTTCAAAATGTGTGGCTTTCTGTCTCGCCTTCATCTGTCATCCTCACCGTCAGCTTTCCCACGGCTATTAGAACATGTCACATCCTGATAGATACTCAATGGAGCAGAGTGCACACACACATCTCAACAGGCATGTAAATAGAGGCGAGCACATTGCGTCAATGCATACATGCCAGGCTGAGATTAAGTACATCCAGTTGCACAGGTATTGAAGCATAAACGCACATGTGCACGTGTAAATGCACGTGCACAAACAGGGAGAGATGCCCGCTCACACCGTTGATCAAAGTCGCTGTGATGTAATCAGTCTCAGAGCTTTGCGAGCATCCCTCATTAACTTTTACCAGAGGCTTTAATGAAAAACCACTGGAGGGAATCTCCGCTTTCTCTCCTTCTTTCCCTCCTCTTTCTCCTCGTCTTTCCTTCTCATCTCCTTGTTCACTCCCTGCAGTATCTGCTCCCCCTCCTCCTCATTCATCTTCCACACTGTGCCTTCCCTCTCTCCCTCTGCCCCGGTGGCTGGCTTGACTTCCGCTGAGAGAGAGTAAATAGTTCCCATGGCTTATCTGACCGCTGGCAGGACGAATATGACACAAAGTGCGAGGCTCGGCTAATTAACACACAGCCTCCGTTCCACGGGTCAGAGGCCCCGGCGGGGAAAGTTAGGGCTTTAAGTGTGACACCTGGAACACACTCTTGTCATATTAATTATGGTCATCAATGACACATGGTTGTGTGTCTACAGTCATTGGAGACGCAGCTATTACTCAAACACACATCTTTACTTGATTTTCTTGTTTTTTGCCTATTCTGTCCAAAACTCTGGGAGGGAGATAAAACAAAGAGGAATAGAATGAAAACCGAGAGAGAAAGCATGTTTCTCTTGTTTTCTCTCTCTCTCTCTCTCTCTCTCTCTGCAGGCTGGCTTGTGTCCAGGTACTGTTCAGCCCCTCTGTAATGATGAAGGTGTGGCGTGTAAGCAACTTCCCTGTTGTGTAATCATCAAGAGGCTCTTGGGGGCTATAAGATCCCCAACCTCATCTGGTTTCTCAGAGCCTCCAGTCAGTTTTCTCCAAACACTCGCACATACAGACTCATACAGACTCTCACACACACACACACACACACACACACACACACACACACACACACACACACACACACACACACACACACACACACACCCACACACACACACACACACACACACACACACACACACACAAACACAGAAACATGATATGGTCCGGGGTACTTAACTGTGCAGATTTCTCTTAGAGGGGTCGAGAAGCAATTGTCAAGACTTGGACTTTAGCCAAAAGAGGCATTGAAAACCACTATACTTCTCGGACTGGACGCCCAATCACTCACAGGTAACAATTATTCTTTAAATAGCTAGAAATCATTTATTGATTTTGGTTTGATTTGATAATATCTCAATTTCTAATTTGATTTGATAATACATCCTTATTTCTCTAATTTAACTGTCTCAACATAATTACCATTTTTTATTGGAAAAAGTTATTTGAAAATGTCAGTTTCCTTATCTTACTGATTGCCTGCTTTAAATTCTATTTGTTGTTATTTCTGTTATTAATAATGCATTCCCCCCGGTGCACCAGACCATAATAGGATCAGTTTCAGTGACTTTTAAGATTTCTGTAGAACTATTTAATTAAAAATTAAGTTGACACTTTTTCATAAATGTTCCAATAACTTATTTGAGTCATTAATACAAAATATATGTTTCTAAGGAACCCATTAAGCAGCCAGATTATTACAACTCCTTCATATGTATTTCATTACTGCTCAACTTCAAGAATGTGTAATGTATTTTTGCTGTGATTAATTATCAAGTAGGACCACTAATAAACACTGCAGCCAAGTAAAGATTACTCTGTATTAATGTGTCCATAAAAGGAGGCTGCAATTTAAATGCCCTCTGTTTTGTTTAATTTCCAGCTGACCTCAGAAAACTAAAAGGAGGGAAGTGAAATTGTGTGACGCAAGGGTACATCCAGTTCCATGATGGGGATCCCGAATGACCTCTCCCTTTTCAACTCCACCTCCTCCCCATATTCAATGACAGAGATCTATCTGAACACCTCTCTAACTTCCTCTGCTCCCCCCTGCACAGACTGGCCTCCTGTCCCCATGACCACAGTCATCCCGGCCATCTACAGCATCATCTGCGTGCTGGGAACCATAGCCAACGCCCTGGCAGTGTGGGTGTTGGCGCATGCCAGTGCCTTAAGGAGAACTGTAGCAAACACTTTCATGCTGAACCTGTGTGTGTCTGACCTGCTGTTCCTGCTGTCTCTCCCGCTGTGGGCCGTCTACTACTCCCAGGGCTACAGCTGGCCCTTTGGCCAGGTTGCCTGCAAAGTTTGCGGCGCTCTCCACAACCTCAACCTCTACGCGTCTATCTTCTTCATCACATGCATGAGCGTGGACCGTTACCTGGCCATCGTGCGTCCACTCCGCTCCCAGAGTGCACGATACCCTAAACGGGCCCGGCTCACGTGCATCCTGGTGTGGGTGCTGGCATGTGCTTGCTCGGCCCCCACTTTGTATCTGAGGGACACTCACTTCCTGAAGGGGCTGGGCGTGATGGCCTGCGTGATTAACTACCCTGATCATACCTGGTATCTGACCCTGGTCTGGATGAAGATTGCTCTGGCCTTCCTGCTGCCGATGTTTGTCATCTCTTGTTGTTACTGGGCTATTGGTAGACATTTGTTGGCGGACACAGGGCTGGTAAGAATGCAGAATCCGTCGCAACGCACCAACATGACCTCCTTTAAATCAATGGAGCTAAAGGAAGGCTGCAGTAAACCAGAGAGACCACCGACCCCTTGTGTGTGCCCCAGCTCCAGCGGGAGCAGACCCCTGGAGCGGGTGTTGTGGACAGTAGCTGCTGTGGTCGTGTCCTTCTTCGTCTGCTGGTTCCCCTTTCACTGCGTGACTTTCTTGGACGTGCTGAGGAGCGACAGCTGGCTGGACAGCTGCAGGATGAACTGGACCATCCACACCCTCACCCCTCTGACCCTTTGCTTGGGCTTCTCCAACTCAGCCATCAACCCTGTGCTCTACTGTTTCGTCGGAAACCATTTTCGTGGCCGTCTCGGGGGGCTCTGCAAGGGCCTGTGTGCTTGTCTGGAGACCCGTGGGGGAGATCACAGCCAGAACAGGGGCTCCTTCAGCACCAGGCTGAGCTCCTTCTCTCGAAAACTCAGTGACCTGAAGGACCTGGCGATTGTGGAGCCCTCTGGTCCTGCCTAACCGGCCCTGCAGAGGGGAGGCTTTTCAAGAGTGATGCCAACGTCAAGTACCTGCTGAACTCCAATAACCATGGATGTGTGTGAGACAGAGCTGTTACTAAAACTGACTAGGTCTATTTCCAGCAGAGCTCAATGCTGCCCTACAAAGAAAAAGTAACAAAAGAAAACATGAAGCTGAGAAAAAAAAGGTTTTAAAGTTTTGAGGCTGGATAGCCAAACTGTGTAACAAACAACTTTATACATTTCATGTCTTTAATGCTGCAGCAGGCAGCTAATTACAGCGAAAAAGCTCCAAGAATCCACTGTACACCACGGCAGACGGACATAGCGACTAGCTGGTGATCATAGTGGAGCATTTAGCAGCTAAAGAGCCAGATATTTCCCTCAGGACTTGTAGGAGAGCAAACACAGAGCTGGGGGAAGATTGGACACGCATTCATCAGGTAGCCAGAAACATGACTCCATATGCAATAGAATGTTGCTCCATAACTTCGAATAGGGAACATATTTTAACTAATAAATATCACTATGCAACTTCCCCAGTTGATTACTTACATTAAGACAATCATGTTTGGTATTACACATTTTGTGAAATTGCATGTTTAAATATGTGAATGATGCATTATGCTAATAAATATGTGCTAATTTGCATACATTTCCAAACAGAAACATTGGATAAAGCCAGGTTAATATTCTTTTCATTTGGTTGACATAGGCCTATTAGAGTCAAATGTTTCTTTGTGAATTTAGGAGGAATCTATTGGCACGGGTAGAAAAAGGGTAACGTTAGTCACCTTAATGTGTATTTTGAACTTGAATGTTTCCCACTTGTCTAAAAGAAGACATGTTTATCGAAGCAAATTAGCCCCCCAAAAATTGAAAAACAAGTTTTTGCCTGTAGTGTCTCCCATTAAAAGGCAATGCTATGTCAGTTTGGTTTTTACAAAGTTCCCTCATGTGGCTAAAAAAGAATCATATTCAGTAGGTTTAGGTGTGCAGGAAAGAACCTGTAGGCAGAACAGCTACTCTGGCTAAGCTAGGCTAATATTATTTTAGCAGGACTCATTAAGCTGCTGTTTCTTTCTGTTTTTTCATCATGGTTGGATTTAGCTTCTGCCTCATTTTTATGGAATGATAAACTTGATTAAAAAGATGTTGGATGTTCATAGTAGATTTTTCACAGGAAAACAGGTTTAAAAGAGTACATTTAGCTAGGCTAGCTGTGGCTATCTTACAGCTAGCTTTGATTTAAGCTGTTTTGTAGTTTTTTCAAACTATGATGTTTCCTCTGAAATTATACTAATTGCAAAATAATATTGTATATGGTTAAACAATTTTATATGGTAACTATCTCTACCGAATGTGTAATGACATTTGGCTGGTTGGTAGATATATTATATGTAATCGTGTAACTTGTAACATTTGTTTTGTGGTATTATTCTGTAAAGACAGTTTAGGAAAATGACTGCATTTCTTTGACTGAATAAGAAATAAAGTGAACAATATTTCCCTAAAAATGAAGAAATTTTGAGATTGTCAGATTAATTTCAGTCTAATGCCACACATACACCGATTGTGTGATTTTTAGTTTACTTTTCACAATCTCACCCTCCAACAGCTGGGACTCCAGAGCTTCCCCCACCTGGGAATGAGAGTGCTGGGATTACTGTCAGCCTGGCAGATGGACATTTGCCCCCCCCTCCCAGAATGCCTCACATGGATTCCCTACATATCATGGCCAGATATCATAGTCTCATACTAATGTCCTTATGATGCATTCCAGTCCAGCCAGTTGTGATGGTCAAGGGAGCGGCCAGCTAATCAATGATGTATCTCCGTCTGCTATTTGTGTCCAGCATAGATCCATTGTATTCTGCATTGACCCTGGCCTGCCTCTCTGTGAGCTGAGAGCCGAGGGAGTATGTTATTATTATTATTATTATGCACAAAAATGTTGAGCTGATAAGGCTGGAAATGCTTTTATTCATGCCTAAACGGTGAAGTGTTTTTGCTTTTGTCTTATAACCAAGATAGCCTGAATGTTTTTACAGATTTATATGACACCCAAAAGGAAGGAAAGGGCATGCAGCTTACTTGCAGTGCATCATTTCTCATTAATCTTGCAAACTATGCCACTGGATGGCGCTAAAGTGCTGTAGCGGCAGTGAATAAGATGCCACTGGCTGCTTACCCAGAAAGAGCCCCAAAGTCCCACCGCTCATGATCTTTCTGAGCCGAGGGAAAGATGGCTCTGACACAGACTGATCACTCATATATATACTCAGGATACAGTTCTGAATGTATAAAAACAGAATCTTTTACAAATGTTGCCTTTAAAAAGAGCCGCCAGCTCAAAGAATGTACAGTCATACAGTTTGCCTTTCTGAAGGGTCCTTTGCAGGAGCATCTGATGATGACTGTTAGTGTGGATGAACCATGAGAATCGAAACCCAAATAATATACATCTCAATGCCTGATAAGCTTATAACAGCAGACGCTGTGCTGTCATCTGTGCTGAAAACATTCAATATTTTAATCAGCGTTTTTAATTTGACACAACAGAATTTTGCGACTGACAGGACAGATTGCAGGATGGGTTTGTCGCAGCTTGGCAGTATGTTCATGCACACGGCTTTGTTAGCTGATGATGCCTCACTGTTCTACAGAGCAGGTGTTGAAAGAAGACAGATCAGTGGCATGTGATGAGGGACATGTGTTTACAGTGTGGACGTGTGATGAGTATGGGGGAACTCTTTCAAACAGCAGAGGACAAACATTTTGCTTGCCTGTCATAAAAACCTCTACTTCAGACATCATCTTTTTTATTTCTCAACATGTTGACATTTAACATTCTGAGTAGGCCTTAATGTAAATAAGTCTTTCTTTTTCTTCTTTTGTGTTTTTATATGAGTTAATCCGATTTTTTTGATCAAATGTTGTCAGTTGTGGAAAGTACATTTACTCAAGTGGGGTGCTTTAAGTATAATTTGAGATACTCCACCACATCTCAGAGGGAAATACTGTACTTTTTAATTCCTCTACAGCTGTGTGACAGCTGTCATACACTGACTAGTTACTTTTCAGATTAAGATGAACATAAAAACAAAATATAAACGTATATAATACAATGTATTGGTAAAAATTAAAGCAGTGGTTGTTAAGCTTTTTGCTTGTGTCCTATTACAAAAAGTGCCTAGTCGGGGTCTCTTATCATGTTTTAGATGTCTATGAGTTGTCAGCAGATCCACCTCCGAAGATAGGAGAAAAGTTTAAAAAATAACTGAACTACCTAAAGTAGTTCAAACTAGCTCCACCTCAGTGAGCTATAACAGTACATTGCTGCTTACATACAGTATTAACAATCTAATGTCATATAGTATAATACATCAGTCACAGGAGACATTTTACCGCAGAATGAGTACTTTTACTTTTTATACTTTAAGTACATTTTGATGATAATACTTCTGTACTTTTACTTAAGTAGGCCTTTGAATGCAGGACTTTTACTTGTAATGGAGTATTTTACACGAATGTATTAGTACTTGTACTTACTGTAGGTAAAAGATGTGAATACTTGGTTCCACTGCTAAATTTTGCGCAGTATACATTGCTATTCATGGAGGAAACTATGGTGGAAACAGACCGTGTAAGCAAACTTCTGTTAATAAAAAAAACAACGTGAGGCCTCTGGATAATTGAGCTGGAAACAGTCTAAGTCACTACATAAGCTCAATATACGTTTTCCTGTGTGAAAAGAGTGATATTGCTTCTTTTTTTATCCCTCTCTTGTGCTTTCTATTGTTGTGGAAATAGTCAGTTAGAATCTTTGAAGTTATTTCCTGTCGAAAAATACAATCATTTCCTGAGAGATACACAAACCCACATTTTACGTGTGTGTGCACGCACACACACGTGTGTGTCTGATCGTGAAAGAGGAAGGCAGAGCAACATACCATAAAGGTTAGAGGTTAGAGAGAGCTGCTATCAGTCTGGGTAAGAAAGTGGAAAATTAGAAAGTTGGCTTTCCAACGGACGTTTGAACCAGCGCGAACCAAATATCAAACGAGAGGCTTGGACAGCTGCCTTACCTGTGCTCCCAGTCGAGTGGATACACAGTGAAGACCAAAAGGCTTGCCTGTAGTGAAAAGTTAAAGCCGAGAAAGAGAGAGAGAGAGAGCTGGCACTTGGGAGCAGAACAAAAAGCAGATCTGGAGAGGAGCCGTGATGGAAAAGCTGCCTGTGTACCACGGCCCCATCGGCAAGGAGGAGGGGGAGAGGCGGCTGGCTCAGGATGGGCGCAATGGGTGCTACCTAATTCGCAATAGTGACTCTGTGCCGGGCGTCTACTGTCTGTGTGTACTGTGAGTACAAACAGATTGTGAAATATTTCTGTTTTTTTACTGAGAACTCAGTAACCACATTAACACATAATCCTATTTTCTACTGTTACAGAGATCATTGATCTCCTCACAATTAAGAAATCAAAAAAGCATAAACTAAACTGAAGAAAAAAATATATGGTGGCCCTATTTAGTGTGACACATGAGTCTCACAGGAGGAATAATGATAATAATGACAGTACTTATTTCATTAAACTGAAAGATGAACCCAGGGTCAAAGGTCTTTCTGTGTGTGCAGGTACAACGGATACGTCTACACATACCGACTCCACAAGGACGACGCAGGGTCTTGGGCTGCCGAAGTGAGACATTCTTATCAATATATTTCTTGCTCTTGTTCTGTGCCGACTCTTTCCGCACGCTAAAACGTTACAGGAGCAGCAAAACAGCTGCACATACGCCTCGCTTTAGTTGGTGTTTATTAGTTCTAGAGGTTGTTTTGGTGCCAGGCCAATTCAGCAAGCTGTGAATTTGAGGCAAACATGGAATTTTATTTTCTTCAAGGAGTGACAGCACTGAGAAATGGGTTCTTTTCCTTTAGCAATAACGCCCTGTGAGATAGTCTCCTACCACCACCACCACTACAAATTTAAGACGCCACAGCATCAGCATATACTCCAGAGATGGGGAACATAGAATTGCATTTGACAGCATTTCTGATGGGATATGTAATTGAGCACTCAGGATTGGCAAACACCCAGGGATGTGAATGTATAGACACTTCTGAAGGTTGTGTCTCTCGCTGACAACTAAAGCTAGATGCTATTGTAACTACATTTTGCCCCTCGCTCATTTTTACTGACAGCGTAAAGCCAACAGATAGGGGGGGAGAGGACTCGAAATTAAATAGATTTCACTACAAGCTCAATAACAGTTTACATTATTAATGTGCAATATCAATCACTTTAATGAAATATTCCAGGGGAACAGAGGTAACACTTGTGGCCGGAGACAGAAACATCCAAAGTGCTCCGCTGTGGAAAAGAGCTCTTCTACGTTTGATTGAATGATTTCAAAATGCATTCAAAAGAAACACGATTTTCACCATTTCTTACAGCATGATTGATTGCACAGAATGAAAACAAATAATGCTTTTTTTAAGTCCTTACTTGACAAAATTACAATAGTTTGAAAAGTTTAATGCTTTATAGTTTAGAGATATTAAAGTGACTGCTGTGGGCAAAGTAGGAAAAAGATTAGCTCTCTGAAGGTTCCTTAAAGTTGAATTTAACTAAGGCCAAATGAAAGCTGTCATGTAACACCAATTCTAAACATCTTATCTTGTTCCTTTTTTATTTCTAAAAATGATATTTGTGTTATTTCAGTTTTATTCAGTCAGAAGTAAAGATCTTGAGATATACTGTTGGGACTCTTTAAGCATCTTAGATGTCACAAAAAGAAATGCTTTTTGTCGACCAAGGGGAGCGAATGCTTTCAGAGGTAACTGCAACCAGAACTTTCCTAATTTCACTTTTAAACCCCTCAAGTATAGTTGCCATCCTTCTATAGTAGCTTTTACAGCAATTACAGATTGAATTTCTTTTGCATCATCTTATTTATTGATACCTTTTTATTGCTTTAAATGTGAGCTCAGTGTGGATCAGTGGACCAGATATACGCAAATATAATTGCCATGCTTCCATGCCCACAATGTGTTTCTGCCTCTACTTTCAGCATATCTCATGTCTTTTATAAGGTGAATCTGTGCGAGCTCATTTGAAGCCGGTCCCCGCTCTGGCCTCTTCCTTTCCCTGTGAGATTTAATATGGAAACGGAGAAGCTGAATCCTCCTCTGCCTTTTTTTTCTCTGTTGTGTTTCAGACCAATCCTGGTGTGCAGAAACGATATTTCCGGCAAATCAAGAACTTGATAGTAGCTTTCCAGAAGCCGGGACAAGGAATTGCCATGCCTCTGCTTTACCCTGTGACAGCAGCTCAGAGACAGGCACAAACACACACAGAGGAGGCACAGACGGCCAGTAATAGCCTGTCACCGACACACAGCAGCCCTGATGCTTACTTCCAGCAGCGGCCGCCTCATGCTGCTCAGGGACACAAAAACAGGAACAAAAAAGAGGTGCGGCAAGCTTTTGGTTAGGGTAAACGTCAAATTCACCATTGACCTAATTACAAACATAATACTTTGCATGATGCACCGTTTGCACGCTGTGTGTAAAGTAAATGTAATTTTTTTCTCCAATCAACCAGCTCCGGCTTGTTAAATCATGTCATTTAGGTTCTAGCTGTGACTCAGATCTCAGTATCCTTCCAGCATCTCTCTCTTTTTTCTTCTGCATATGCAGCACAGAAAGTGCCTCATAACTTTCAGGGATATGATGTAAAATATTCAACTGCTGAAACATTAATATCCATCACTGCATACATAAGTTGACAACAAATATTGTGCTCTGTTTTCTTAATGCAATACAGTTATGTGAATGGCAAAGAAAATAAATGATATTGGTTGAAATAAACTCTTTTAAATGAGGTCATGCATACACAGCCATATACACCCGAGCCTCCATCTGACATATAATGTGGAACAGAAATTCAATTTGACATATTGAAGTGCTGATTTCTGTGGAGAGAGTGCTGACTGCTAGAGAGAGGGGGTGGGGAATCTGTCATTCATCTGATTGACATTACCTGCTCCTTGTGAAAAAAAATGAGAGAGAGAGAGAAAAAGAGGGAGAAAGAGAGCATCCATTCAGCCCAGACAATTCTTCAGTGCAGCGGTCTCCTAGCAACCGGACCCTCCATCTTTTCACCGGCGAGATGAGGTTGGACAGTATCTAGCGGAGCATATGGTTTAGAATGGAAGGTGCATCGCAGCTGATCAGTAAATTGCTAGTCAGGAACGGATATCACCTGCTCGCAGTCAGAACATACGCATTGTGCGGCTTTGTCATCGGCAGCCCAGGAGAAAAACACAAACAATTAATGGTGGGCAGATGGTGGAGTGACGGTGGGAGGGAGGCGAGTGGGGGATAGGCGGACAGACGGACGGGGAGGTGGATTAGTAGTAGCTAGATTAAAAAAGAAAAACAAACTTCTCTACTTTCTTTTTTAACTTTTTTTGGGGGAGGGGGAGGGAAGAGGCTTGGAAGTAGTTCACATGTAGTCTGATTGGCATTTCCTAATGAGAGGAGACAAGCTGTAGAGAACAGCACAGCCAACTCCAGGTCCTGCCCCTTCTGCACTCAACACCCACTCGCTGAGCCTCAGCTGTCACATTTCTTTTTCCCTTCCTCTGTGGTTTTTTTTTCTCTCTTCCTTCTTGTTCTTCTTGTTCTTCTTCTTCGTCTTCTCTTCTGACAGACGCAGGTTTCTCATACATATCTTGGTTTGAGCCATAATGATGGGTGATAATGACAGCACAGATTTGAATGTTACAAACTTGCAGAAGCAAGAACAAAGAGTGCACAACAAATGTGTGGAGAGAAGGCGCAGAGACACAGAAGACACTGGGAGAAATAATAAGCAAGAATACCGATGAAATCCCAGGGAGCAATCTGGTAATTCACACATAATAACTTTAATCAGCATTGTAACCCAATAAAGTCAGATTTTTCAGCGAGAATATTTACTATAGCCATGTATAATTCTTTGCAAAAATGTAACTGTTTTTCTATTGATTAACAATACTGACACTTACTTATGAACAACAGAATTTCCAGTTGAGCACTTTTTTTCAGTGTGAAAGCACTGGCTATGTACATTCTTGACTTTAGTATACACACTCATACAAACTACTGTTGGAGCACACCAGAGGCGGGAAACCAGGAGAGGTTTCCTTCTCTAAAGGGGAGTGTCAAGAGTTGACAAGGCCTCTCTTACACAATATGTAAACGATAGTATATCCGAGGTAAACCATGTAGGAACTCAAATGGCAACCAGAGAGCTCTTGATTTTTGAGTCACGAAGAGGTGTATCCACTGGCGATCCTAAAGTCTTCATCTCTACAGTTCAGTGAACTTGAACAGAGTCCAAAATGATGAACAGTGTTGAAACAGCAAATGACAGTCAGTCAATCAGTCAGTCCGTCAGTCAGTCAGTCAGTCAGTCAGTCAGTCAGTCAGTCCCAGGCCAGTCAGGATACAAAAAGCAAAGCCACAGCCAAACCACACTGTTTGTGCCACTGTTAGAAATTGGAGAACTGGACGATAATAATAAAATACCATCATTTTGTCACAATTAAAGGCATTTGGAAATCATTTTTTCCCCCCCAATCTCTCTTCTTGTTCTTCTTTGTCGTCGTCTTCTTTCTTTTTTTTGATACAGTATAGAAACAGTAGAACAAATCAGAGTAGAGTAGAAACAGGCAGTCTTTGGTGGGGTGGGGGGCTGCTCACGTGTCTCTGTTACCTGCCCCCCACCTCGCTTAGTGTCATGAAGTGGATGTTGGAGGGGCAGTCGGACAACTCCGGCTGCTGCTCTATAGGCAGGGAGTAGTAGCCGTCGTAACCCTGAACCAGTCCTCCGGACAGCAGCTGCTGCTTCTCCACCTCGCTCCACGCCCTGCTCCCCACGTCCCCTACCTCCACCCGCTTCCTCTCCTTCTCCCACGCCCCCTCCACCGCCCGCTTCCTCGCCTCCTCCCTCACCCGCGCCATCTCCTCCTCCTCGCTCCCGCCGTAGCGCACGCACAGACACAGCGCCCCCTGCTGGAGAGTGATATCGGCGAATCGTCGAGTCCTGCCGTTCACCATGGCGCTCATCTGAGACACGCTGACGTTCACGCCGCTCTCCAGGACGCGGCCCCCGACCCCTAACCCGAGCGTGAGGTCTTCTTCGATCGGCCGGGTCTGGAGGAAGTGATGGGTGTCGCAGCCGTGCACGGTGAAGCTCAGCCCGCTCAGGTGGACGGCGCCGTTTAAAATGGCTGCCACGCGACGGCTGTCCTCGCTGGCGACGCCGATGACCTCGGCGCTGACGCGGCCGTGGGAGACGGCGAACCGGATGCTGGGGCCGAGAAGAGAGGGCCGGGAGCTGAACGGAGGGGGGCGTGTTGGCCTGTGGCAGGTGGAGCCTACAGGATCTGAGACCAGAGGTAACCTCTCCAGAGAGATGAAACTTCGCAGCTGTCTCCGCAGCTCACACTGGATTCCCAAAACCACCTGGGGGAAAGGTACAAATGGTTAACAATGTTTTTACAGAGGTCTGTGACAGGAGACTCTTTCAGACTTTGACTTGTTGTAACAGGAAAAGCACATTAATGATGGCTCTGTTCCAGTTGGTTGTTTAGTTTAGTTTTTATGCTCCACATATCTGGAACAAACTCCCAGAAAACTGCAGGTCCGCCCCAACTCTCACTTCTTTTAAATCAAGGCTGAAGACCTTTCTTTTGGATGTTGCCTTTCTTTAAATAATTGTTCATTTCTTATACTGAAGTTGTATTGTTAAAACTATCTATGTAAAAATCTATGTAAGCATATAAAGAGAAATTCCTATTTTATCTGCTTTTATATATTTAACTGTTTTAACTGCTCTTTAATGTTTCATTTCTTATACTGCACTGTAACTTTTATTCTCGTATTTTATCTGTTTTAAATTTTTTGTATCTGTTTTTATGTAAAGCACTTTGAATTGCCCTGTTGCTGAAATGTGCTATACAAATACTGCTGCCTTGCCTTGCCTTAACAGCTTACTGGACACGTTTGCATTGTCTCTTTTTCACTGAAGACATTTGACTTTTCACAGTAGGAAAAAGCACAGGTGTAAATAATAAAATGAATGATGGCTGAATTCCATTTAGGGGTTTCAGTCTCGGGTTCGTGGTATTGTGCGTGTCACACCGTCACACCGTCATAGCACAGAGCCATCTACCGTATAATGTTATTTGTAACACCTGTGCTTTTCATACTATGACAAGTCCAAATGTGTGCTATGAAAAAGGCCTATATTGTATAGCAGGGCCCTGACAGTGGCAAACCTAAGTGGAATGCAGCCATAATTAATGCTATTACTTTCATCACTTAAAATATATATAAAATAAAATGAAAATGTCTATTAGGACTGGGCATATTCTCATGTCATACTGTGAGGAAATGGTCATATTGTGTTTATTAAATGTAATTAATTAATTAACCAAATTATTAAAGTCAAGCAAATTAGTGAAAAAAATAACAAAATAAAAGAACTGAATTAAAGTAGCTAAGAGGAACTTTTAAAAATGTTTCATTTTCCATGGTCATAAATGAGCTGTAACAGCAACGAGACTAACAGTGAAAAGAATGCTATTTTGATATAGTTTTTATTAATGCCTTTTCCCGGGTCCGAGTTTTCCCACAAAGTGACAGAATGATTTGCGGCAGGTAGACGGCGCTACAGTCACACGTTCTGACGGGTCACAGATTTCAGTGTAACACCGGAAAAGCCTGTGTTAGTGATTAACCAGCCAGATAAAAGGAAGGAGGAGATTTCTTTATATAGGCCTAATTGTATTTTAATGTTATTTTAGAAGTTATCTGTTATGTAGTTCTGGCTGATACTGGGGCAGGACTATCACAGGAAAGAAGGAAATTAAACTAAGAACAACTAGAAGCTAAAAGGGAGAATGACAGACGACGAGCCAAAACCTGAGTCAACCTTGTTCGGGCTTTCAAAAGATGGACACAATTACAGGATTGTAAACAATTCAAAACTGAGCCTGAATTGGCCCTCTTCCTCCTAGACCGGTATGTAATATGTCTGTTTCATTCATAAAATAACTTACATAACAATACGAGATGGGGTTGTGCGTCAGTAGCCTACATTAAAATACGTCCCACCTTCCATTTAGCGCCCAGTTTTTATTTCTTTTCAGACTATGTTTGTGTTAGCCATCTATTTTCTTTTTGTCCCCCTGTACTTGTGTAAAACGTCCTCGGGTTTCATAAAAGGCACTATATAAACTAATTGCATCGTCCCCGCTGTCCGTCGGTGGCGACTTGCGCTGGGGGCTTGGACCCTGCTCATAACTGCTTGCAGTTCTAGTTATTATTACGTTGGTTGTAGTCTTGCTTTGCCAGATCATCCACATGCTGTGGAGCAGAGGAAGGTCTGGCTACTCCACACAGCATTCCGGGATGGGAGAAAAATGTACTCTGGTTTATTGGCATTTCTTTAAACCAATCACAATCGTCATGGGCAGTGCTTAAGCGCCGGACGGTGCCGCTGCAAAATGCGAGAGAAAACTCAGATTGGACAGATAGTCTAGCTAGCTGTCTGGATTTACCCTGCAGAGATCTGAGGAGTAGTTAACCATAGTCCTCACAAATCCACCGGAGGTTAGAACGCCAACACAAAGAAAGGAAGGAAACGGAATTTCCTGCAGCACCGGAGCAATCCCGGAAGTGGAAACGTCAAGGATAAAGACTACGTTGGTTGCTACAACAAACTCTTGCTAATGCTTTGGCTCATGACAGCTAGAAAAGATCCTCAAGACAGTACGTGTGGTAAAACCGCTAAAGGGGCCGCTAGAATCAACACAAACTGAAAGTTCCTTGTAGCTGCTTTAAGTTATTGTTTTTCATATCTGCAGAGCTTTGTCCCATGTATAATGGTGGAATAGTTAATTGCACTGAGCATTCATTTATTTTACATGTGAATTTACATAAATTACTCATGTTGTGATACATAGGGTTGCAACTAACGACCATTTTCATAATTGATTAATCTGACAATTGTTTCTTGGTTTAATTGACCAACAGTCCAATCCTTCAAGATATTCAATTACCAATGAAACAGATAAAAGCAGCAAATCTGAGAACACATTTAAGAAGCTGTTTGACTTCAGTGACTTTAATGACAATGTATTCATTCTCAAAAGTGTAAATGTTCTATTGACTAAATGGTTGGTCGACTAATCATCTCATTCTACTGATATTAGAAAACATTCTGAATTATTAACGTGGCGTTGATTTCAACCATATTGCCCGTTAGGAAGAACCCAAATTAGTCATAAAAAAAATATTTAAATGTTCTACAGAAAGAGAAAAGAGAGGGATAAGGGATGACAAGGTATGCAGGCAGTCTCAGAACCCATCGGCTATCGGTCCAACGGCGATTTAGCCTCTGGGGAAAACAACCAATATTTGGGGTACTCCGGAGTAGCCAGCCAATATCCGGGCCAAGACATCCTCTTCTGTGTGCCGGCACGATAAGCAGCTTGAGACGCGAGAATGGAGTTGGAGATGAGAGTTACATTTTTAAAAAAGCTAATAAAAAGCTACATCGTCTTCAGGTTCAGAGATTGCATGAAGGCCAATACGTTCTGCCTCTTTTGCTCTACGCTAAATCTTGTCCTGTTGCCTACAGATTCTGCATTCACATGCAGATATCTGTTTATAGAGATTATCTGCAGGTGACTGGGGTAAGCTCACCTTGCTGGAGTCCCAGTCCTGTGTCTTGGTCTGAGTCTTCATCAGTTCGTATGTTTGTTCCATTCTGCCCACTTCAGGCTTCGGAAAGCCTGGGACAACATTATGAAGCTGGAAACCAAATAGCTGCAGCCAGCTACCAATGTCTGGACACACACACACACACACACACACACACACACACACACAAAGAAAGAGAGAAAATTGCACGGAGGGAGAAAGTTAGAATATAATGTGTATACTGTGCAAAACGGCAAACAGAAAGTCATAAGGCCAAGGAAACAACACCTTGAACAGGAAATCACACAATATATGAGCATAATACGTGGCAGAGATGTTTCGGCTGGTGTTTCACTGACAAACTGTAATAAACAATCTTGCTGCAGGAAAACGTGACATGACAAATGAATGTTCCATTAACCAGAAGGACATACGCCTCCACCGACATCCTTTATTCATTCTCCTGCTCTCCCATTCCATCTCCTTCCCTCGCTTGAGTTATTGTTTGGTCTCTCGGGGAAACAGTATATTCTTGACAGTTAAAGAGAATGAAACACAGCAACCTGTGTTAAAAAAACAAGTTGATCAGAGGCATGGCTGTCCTTTCTGTTGCCAGTACATTCTGTCATCATCTGACATCATTTCTTTGTGCCGTGCGGCTCACCTGTGGTTAGCTGTGTGCCCCATTCACCCAGTCTTTATGGCAGATGTTTCCTGTGCAGGTGTGTGTGTGTATGTAGGAGTAGGTGCTGCTGAGTGAAATGCCTGCTTGTATCTGTGTGAGAACTGTAATGTGGCAGCTCGTGTGAGTCACAGATACAGTACTGAGCTGGAGAGTGAATGAATGCGTGTGCACATGTGTGAAGCTCACCTGTAGTAAACTCCGTCACCTCCTCCACTCTGCCAACTGGGCAGTTATTCTTGAAGGCGTACACGTTAAACGGCTTCGGCTCCTTGCTCAGCTCCCCCCACAGTTCGTGATTGGGCGAGGTCCATCGACCGGCTAGCGTGTCATAATCCCGCCTGCCCAAATGGACCAGCCGCGTGAGAGGATCGTACAAGCCTCCGTGGAAGCCGATGACAAGCTGGAAGTCGGGGTTGGTGTCCTGGTAGACCTCTCCGTAAGGGGTGTAGAGGATCTCTTTGACCAGTCGCCCTTTGCTAGAGAAAACTGCCCTCGGACTCCCGACGCTGTCACAAGCGACATAGTACTCCTCTCCGCTGCTCAGCTCCATGGCGATGAGATGGCCCTGCAGGTCGTAGTACAGCGACGTGATCAGATTGCTGCTGTGGTTGTACAGGTGGCTGGCCCTGGTGGGGTGTGACAGATCAGCATAAAAGAACTGCAGCTGCTCGCCCTGGCTGCTTTTGGTGGCCACGCGCCGACCCAGCCCGTCGTAGCGATACCACACGGTGCGCTCCGTCACGCGGTTGTAGACGCGGGTCAGCAGGCCGTTGGAGTTGTAGTCGAAGAGATCATTGGCTCGCTGGCGGAGGAAGCCATCGTCATCCACGCTGTACTGTAACTCGCCAAGGTGTGTGATGCGGTCTCTCTGGTCGTAACGCAGTGGCGTCAGCCTTGAATTAAACCAAACAGGTATCTACATTAGTACCGTTGTGAACTCATAAAACAGGTCTAACATTAATATATCAACAAGAGTCTACAGTCATGCTAGCTGCTCTGTGAGGCTGCTTAGGCCCAGCGGTGTTTTGAGCAAAATGCTAATGTCAGCATGCTAACATGTTCACTATCTGAGCTTAGCATGTTTGCATGATAATATTTGCTAATTATCACTAAAGACAAAGTGCAGCTGAAGCTGATGGGAATATCAGTTTTTTTCGGATCCCTAAAGTCAGTAGAAGTCATCATCTGGCGACCATGAATGTCTGTAAAAAGTGTCATGGCAATCCATCCAATAGTTGTGAGATAATTCAGTCTAGACAAAAGTTGACAGAATCAGAATCAGAAAAGGGTTTATTGCCAAAGTTACACTTACAAGGAATTTGCCTTGTTGGTTGGTGCATAAACAAACAAACACACATATTGAATAATAATATGAAATAAACAATAAATACAGAAACAAATATATACAAAATAGCTGTTTAACATAAGAAAAAAGAAGCTGAATGGATTGAGTGCAGAATGTGCAAAAATATATAGTATGTGCAAAATGTTATGATATGTGCAATGGGCAGGTGTATAGTCCAGGATGTAGGTTAATGAAAAGTGACCATCTGACCGTTAGATTTAGTTTTGACATAGTACTGAGACATTCATTGCTGTAAAATAGCCACAGTAGAAGGTGCTGACTCACCTAGCGCTGGTCCCATGGCTGAGCAGGTTGATGTTCCCGTTGAGGTCGTAGCTGTAGCGCCACTGAGGCCGCTCGTTAACCGAGGCACTTTGCAGCTGGCTGTCTGCATCGTACTCATAGGTGTAGCGCGTTACGTTGTTGTCCACGCCCACTCTGATGTCACAGGTGGTTGTGCGCCCTGCCGAGTCATACTGGATGGTCATCCAGTAGGCGATGGATTTAAGGATCTCATACTGGACCTCGACCACCTGGCCATAGGAGTTGAACACCTTGGTGTGCTTCATCAGATGGGTGGTGATCACCTAGACACAAGCAGCAAGAGATGGGTTAGTTTCGCGGTTGATGAGAGCCATGAGAGTGAACCAAAACAGCAAAGTTATGGGCCAAACAAAGATCTGAAAGATGCTAAATCGCTTCATAGAGCATTTGATCCATTGTTAATGTAAAAACATCAAAGGCACAATTGGAAGCTGGATTACTAAATACATCCTAATTCAGATGTGTTCTATTTTAGTTGACAGTGTTAGGCCTACCTGGTTGAGGTCATAAAAGATGACGCTGAACTTGCCAAACTGCTCGACCCGTCCTGATACGTCCACATATCGGTACAGATCAATGGGAAGAGGGGTCTCATTGATGACTGCCTGCATGCTGGTCACTCTGAAGTTGTTGTAGCTGTAGTCAAACCTGGCGTTGACCAAGTGTTCTTCACTGAAGCGGAAGATTTGCCGACTTGTCAGGGGACCTACGCAGAGGAATCAGAGTGGTTTCATGTGAGACATTCACCAATATTTAAGTTTCAGGGACACACAGCACGTGCATGAAGTATACACACACACACACACACACACACACACACACACACACACACACACACACACACACAAAATTGCACACGCGGCACTCACAGGTGGCCATCATGCCACCCGTACAAGCCTGCCTAATGAATTCAAATCAAGGACTAATTCAACATCATTAACACAGACACACGCAGTGCAATCCATTCAATCTTAACTATCCCCACACCTCTATGGCATTTCCACTGGTGACCTTTAATATGGAGAGATAATGAAATCTAAAGACAATAGCCATGATGGGCCAATGTGCTTCTTAATGTCAGAACATCAACTTTAACAACATCATTCATCACCTCTGCTGCTGGCTACTACAGCTTATCCTCCGTTTGGAAAAAAAAGGCCTGCTAATGAAACACCATTATGCTGCTATTTGAGATGACTCTGATTGCAGTTAAAATGACTAAGTGTCTAGCTTTGGAGACTGTAGAGGGCTGGATCGGCATTACATCTTCTATTTTTATTTTCTGTGGAATGTTGATTCTAAACCTGCGCTAATGGGGAAATGGCAGAAGCACTGAGAGTGGGGTGGAGGCTTTTCAACAGCCCTAGGGAACTCGCAGTCTGTCTCGCTTCTCTGTCACTTCTCCAGCTGTCATCTTTCCCTCTCCTTTTCTATTCCTTTTCTCCCTCGCCTAACTCTACTATATCCCCCGTTTCTTTGGTCCCCACTCTTCCTTGTCTCCCTCTCAAGGGACAATTACCACTATCTCTCCTCTCTCCAAGGCTCCGTTTGTTCTGCTGAAATGAGATCAGTTAAAGGAAGGTGAGAGTCTATTCACAGTGAGGGCAAAGCGATAAACACACACACACACACACACACACACACACACACACACACACACACAGCTGTGTCGTGCAGATTAGTGACACCTGATCATTGCGAGCCAATCACAAAGCCATGTGAAGTGAACTAGCAGCAGAGATGAGAGCGACCCTGGAAAGACTCTGTAACTTGAGGGAATTGGTGAACTGTATTAACAATGAAGCTATCCGAACATATCTGCTGCCACAGCTAAAGGGGCCCATTGATGGTAATGCCATTACTGGGTAATACTGCAATTTATGAAACGCAATGTCTTTCTAACTAATTTTCAAAATCCAAAGTGAAACAATTGTCCCGTTATTAGGGTTATAATTGATGGCCCTGAGGTGAGATTTCCTGTCCCACGCAGACATCTACAAATGTTGACATGCAGGCTTGCAACACATATGTAGTATAACCACACTTAGCCCACCACAACATATTGTGTGTGTACATACACACACACACACGCACATATTGTAAATATTCCTATACACTGACTTGTACTTTACTTGTGAACTTTGAGAAGGCAGCCTGGTTGCGGAGGTGGGGATGAAATAGCGCGGCTCAGAGCAGAGCCCAGGGGGTGGTCTAGTATTTACAGCTGTGGTAGACCACAGTCTCTTCTACTCGAACATGCTCGGCCCTGTTCACACTTCAAACTGTGGCTGCGTCAGTCTCAGATGAAATAGCACGATGGCTGACTCAAAGCCAGACTACAGAGTTAGATACCTCTCAACAAATCTGGCTCGAGATGTGTAGTATTGTCACAGTACAGATGATTTGAGTTGCGCTCACAAGACCTTTTCATGCTCAGATAGATCATTTTCAATTATCTGTTTAAAATGACTCATTGTCAATATTTTAAATGTGTGGCTGTTGATCCCTTTGGCGTGTGTGTGTGCCGTGAGTGCATGTATATACGTACCTGTCTGTCGGTAGCGTATGGAGCTTATAAAGCCATTATGGGTGAGATGAATGGTCTTGACAGTGCCAGAGGCCTCGTCGTAAGTGAAGGTCACCAGGGTGGAGTCATAAACCACCTCAGAGAGCCGCGCTGCTGGTGTATATCTTTAAAAAAAAAAAAAAAAAAAAAAGAACAATTTATAGAATACATGCTAAATTATTATGTTATGTCAGAAGTGTAGAATGAAACACAAATAAAGTGTTTTTAATTTTTTTTTTTCAAAACATTTGAACTTCAATATAGGTAAGCATGCTATATAGCTCATAAATAATACAAAGAGCCCTTGGGTCATTAAGGATCAAGTTGCATCATCCTTCAACATTTCATCAAAATCAAACCGGCTGCTGTGGCGGTGTTGGCCTTCTAAATCTTGAAAATGGGGTATATTGTACCGATTGAGCCAATGAGTATTAAAAATGTTAAATGCCAGAACAATGGCCAAATTAGTTCTCCAATTTTCATCAAAATCAGATCAGTGGTGTCTGACAGTAAGATAATAAAAAAAATTAGTTCAATCAGAGTAATTATTGTTGGGCAGCTGGGTGTGTGGCACGTTTTTCTGTCAGCGAGACTTAGGGCTTTAACAGGGCTTTCACATTTCTGAGATTAGCCATTAATTATAGCACCTTTCATCAAGCCAATCGGTGTTTTTATTAGTGCTGTCAAACGATTAAAATATTTAATTGCGATTAATCGCATTAATGTCATAGTTAACTCGCAATTAATCGCACATTTTTATCTATTCTAAATGTCCCTAGATGTCTTTTTGTCCAATTATTTTTTCTCATTTCAATGCTCTTATCAACATGGAAAAGTGGATCGGCTTGCTTTGTGCAAATGTGCTTCTGTCTGAAGTCATCCATTGTCGCCTGGCTTTGACGAGGGGGCGGAGAATTCACATCAGCTGTGTGCTTGGCCATCAGCTGTGTGCTTGGCCATCAGCTGTGTGCTTGGCCATCAGCTGTGTGCTTGGCCATCAGCTGTGTGCTTGGCCATCAAGTGGTATTTCAGACTGGACGTGCTGCGATGATAGCTCAGTTCACAACGACCAAACACACAGATCACTTTGGTCTTGTCAATGGAACCATTTGGCAACTTTTTAAAAGTAAACTTTCCATTCAGAATCTTATTGGCATCCATTTCGGTGTCTCGTGCTCGCCATCCACTCAAAACGTGACGTTAGCCTACTACTCTTTGGCCGGCTCGCAAGCCCAAACCAGTGTGTGCGGCGTGCCTGTTGTTTAGTTTCTGGTCTAGCTAGATCTGGTGTGGTGTTGTAGTTTTTCTAACGTTACTAGTTGTTGCAACAGCATGTGAAAAAAACTACAAAGTTTGCTATGCCAAAAAGAACGTTAATCTCGCGATAAAAAAATGTACGCTGTTAAAATGGGTTTTCGTTAACGCCGTTAATAATGCGTTTAACTGACAGCACTAGTTTTTATATGGCTGACTATACTGCCAAGATGCATAATGCCTCTAAGTTTCATCAAAACCAAACCAGGGGTGTCGCCAGTGTCACCTCTTCCACCCTGTGCTGCCTCATCAAATTAACCGATAAAACCAACAGCCGGTAATATTTCTGTGATCACCTGTAGATGACACTGCGTCCTGTTCCCAAGTACTGAGTCCTTAGCAGCCGGCCGTCCAGGGCGTAGTCCTGCATGAAGGAGGACTGGCTGTCAGGAGGAGTGTATATGTTCCTGTAGTAACCAATGGACAGGAGCGACTGCAGGGTGTGTTTCACCATGCTGGGCATCGTCACGGCAACCAGGCGGTCCGTTTGGTCGTATTCAAAGACGTAGCGCCGCTGGCTATGCAGGAGCAGCATAATGGACTGCAAGGACACACAGACGGATGCACAGCTGAGTTAGAAGACTGTAGCTCTGTGGTGTGATGAGCCTTTTCTATCTGTCTGGTATATCTTTTTTTTATTTCAATGTAATTCGGGGAAAACGTCTGCACTTCAGAGACAACCTTGGTTTCAGCTTGAGGACCATTCATGTTTCAGTTAGTCACTGAAGGCTATTTCATCCTTAAAAAGAAAAGGAACAAAAATCACCATAACTGGAGCTCTGGGTTTTTCGGATGACAGCAGAAACTTTGTTTACCGTAGAATTTTTATTTTACTTTTCAGGCAAGCTTTAAAAATCTGTGCCTGCAGTCCTGTAGATATTTGAACAGTTTGAATTGGCAGAAAAACAATGTCGTGTAAAATGACTTTTCTATTTAACTGTGAGGTATAATATTAATGTATTAATAATACATGCAGGTATTATTCATTCCTAGATGGTTCTGTAATACAAGCTAATTTACACTCTAATTTTGTCTTAGACCAAAAGCTGACACAAAATATATTTCAGGCTGAATATCATTTCATTAAATATTTCAATTAATTTCAAGAATGGAAATTATAGCTTCTGGTAGCTTCCAGCTTTGTCACACACTTGAAGGAACATACCTCTTTGCATGTTTTATTCCCTTTTCTGAAAATTGCATTTTTCAAAGCTATTTGTTATCTGTAAAACCCACTTTCAGGAAACCACTGGGTTCCTTTCTTTTCACCACTCTGTGAAAATCAAGTCAACAAGCCTTGAAACTTACTTGAGTTATGTAACTCATCACAATAATCATCTTGTGTGCTTTTACTGCTCTTATACAGTCAGTGCAGACTGATTAAAAAAAGTCTGGACAATAATTGAACTCAACATCATCCTCACTCTGCAAATTAACTTTCATAGTTAAGGTAAGTCAAATGAATGGAACCCTATGGCTGCCTAAAAGGGAGGAAAAACACAGTAAAGGACGGTTGGTAGAATAGTACTGTAAATGATTTGAATTTGTTTTCAATGTTACTTTCATTTCACACGACAGAAGTACTTTTCATACTTTCACAGTTTTTGTTTCATCTTCAATAACCTTGAAGCAGCAAACAAAGGAAGAGCGGATGTGTTAGATTTCGGTGAACAGCAAAGACAAAAACACACAGGGTGAAGCCATCAAACAAAATCTCACCATGAAAGAGTCTATCACATCCCCCGAACATGCTTTCTGTACGTGCAGCTCTTACTTTGTCTGCGTATGTGTAGCTCCAAATCTTGCCGTTGACCCAGGCTCTGGACACCACCCTGTCGTTCTCGTACTCTAGCCGTTCAGACCAGTCTCCACGGTGAATGGAGGACAAAAGTCCTCCACCAGAATAGCTGATGTTTACTTCGGTGTATTTGCTACTGGGGGACCAGACCACGGGCCGGCCCAGCGAGTCATACTGGATGTGGAGGGTGAACTTCCTGTGGTCATCGTAGATCTTCCCTACTCTGGTGCTCTGATCAAAGTCTATGGACAGCAGGTTCCTGTTATGTGCCTGGGAAGAGAATCAGTAAAATGTCAGCTAGAGGGAGAACAAAGTGCAACTTTTTTCTTTTTAATGCTTTGTAATCACCATCCATTTTAAATAAGGCCGCAGAAATGCAAATATAAATGAAGTGGCATGTCTGAGACAAGCAGAGATTTCATTAGTTTAGATAAATTAATTGTGACATTTAAAACAAACTGGACCTGCATAATGACAATAAATTGCCTTGTGAACAAGTGAAGAACCGAGTCCTGGGGATTGCTAATTAATTAGTACACTGATAAAATGTCCTTATGAAATATTCTGTTTGTGCGGTGTACTTTCTGTGCCAGGGAAAAAGAGAAGAGGAGTTGCAGTCGGCGTGCGATTTGTGGAAAGTACAGTTAACTGGTTCCTAGTCACTTGACCTATGAGCTGGCTCCCAGTGACGTCATTAATCACTCCAAACATCTAACATGTTGTGTAACAACAAGCTGTAGCACGGTTCAAACTGCTCTACAGTTGGGCTCCAACAAATGTAGGATCCACAGAGTAGATTGCACTGAGAATGTCATTTCTTTGTCATGTTTTATGGGAGTGTGTAAAGGTCAGATTGGGTAACAATTGGTTAACTAGGCCTTCTTGTAAGATGTGGGATGTAATTTGACCTATTTACACACTACACCTACACCTATTGGCTAGGATTGTTATCACTGTGTCTTAATGCATGCTGTCTTTGTGTAGTAATGATTTTAGAGGACTGGATTTTCTATACCATCTGAGTTAGCTGAAAAATAAGTTGGTGATTTAGTGTTCTACCCTGAGTCTGCGTTCATAAGTGCTGTAGTTAGTCTTGCTCTGCTCCTTCCTCTGCCTCCACTCTATCAGGCTGGGGGCGTGGTCTCCAGGCAGGCTGATGTTACAGCGGCTGGCTGTGGGACTGACTCCTCCCCCTGCACCTCCAGGGAGGAGGGGCTCCGTGATGAGTGACAGCTCCATCCCACTCGCCAGCGTAACCAGGAACGACCCGTCAGCGCTGACTCGGTATGAACTCTGAGCATGGTCTGGGGGGGGGGAAGAGGACCACAAGGACGCAAAACATCAGTCACTGTCTCTTGAGAAAAATCAATGGCATACAGCAGCAGACTACATTAATGCAATGAATACAAGTCTGGCTTTTTGAATGGGTTTTGTTTGAATTAAT
Source organism: Sander lucioperca (assembly GCF_008315115.2). Classification (NCBI taxonomy): domain Eukaryota; kingdom Metazoa; phylum Chordata; class Actinopteri; order Perciformes; family Percidae; genus Sander; species Sander lucioperca. The sequence continues at coordinate 50,008,377 of NC_050173.1, read as the reverse complement.
TGCTAAAAAAGTTAGCGCAACATTAGCGCTGTACTGTATCTTTAGAAAAATGTAATCTATTCAAAACGAGAGCAGGAGAAAAGGAGATAGTGAGAGAGAGAGCAATAAAAAAGAAAGAAAGAGAAATGAAGAAATGAGAGAAAAGGAGGGGAAGGGAGGGGTGCTTGGCCTCAACAGTTTTTCACACATTGCAGTTTTCTCAGAAACTGTTCTTTCATTTCTATATTGCACTGAGTAAGATTTCACATAGAATTTACACATGCCAATATCACTTTGTCTCATGCCTTCACCATTTCTAAGCACAATTAATTAAAAAAAGCAAAAATAATCATAAAACTATACTTTAACCATAAAATGTAATGCAGTTCATAAACTGGATAGTAACTTCTATTCCCTTCACCACGATAAAACCTTTTTTCTGTACATATGGTTATTGCTGCCTCAGAGGCAGGAAAAGACACATTGAGTTTTTGGGTGGTGGAAGTAAAGGGGGGGGAGTGGCACTCTAAAATAATGGGTCATTTCAACTCTTCCCTGGCAGTTCTGTCATACTGCAGCACTGCCACATGCCCGCATGTGTGCAAGTGTACTGTATTTGTGTGTTGGAGCAGCTTTTCTCTCCCTGCAGTCCTGTCATCGTGACAACTGCTAGAAAGCAATTAAAAGGATGACATGAGAGGAAACTGCTCCTGTGAGTGGCTTCTCCACTCCACTCTCATTTTCTCCTCTTCTCATCCCTGCCCTCTCTTCCATTTTCTCCCGCGGTCATTTAGGCGTTTCACAAGTCAGTTGGATCTGCCTCTTTTTTTGTAAATAATAAAAAATATATATATCTTTTTTTTTTTTTACTGCCCATTAGTGTGTGGTTATGTAAGGAGGTCACATCAGATCCATCTGTGAATTATTTATAGAAAGGGATAAATCCTTTTTCAAAGCTGTGACTCTCCCGCGCACACATCCAGTGCTACTGATGGAGAATTAAAAAAACACAGGTCAGTGTGTCTGACCTGACCAGAATAACGGCCATGTTACTGCAGTTTGCCAGTCATACATTTTTAAACATCACTATGCCCTCATGGTCTGCCTTCCTCATGCAACTGTGATATGTTGTCTATGGTTTAGTAACCCCCCCAGATGAGTCATAAAAGACCTTTCGGCATGTTTGTGTTAAAGTAGATGGGGTAAATGCACTGTGGCGAGGCTATAATCTTTTCTACATCTCAACCACCATATTTGGCTCTGTGTAAACTCCTTTGTCTTCCTACAGCTTACCAATGTTCCTACTGATCTATTAGGAGTAAGGAAACAGCTGACAATGCTCCATGATGCTATACCTTGTTTGAACGTGTAGATGGTATCACTGGCAGACAGGTTGGTGCTGGTGACAAAGTTCTCACGGTTGGACGCCTCGACCTCTACCCGAGACCAGCGTTCGAGGTTTCCGTGGAAACCGCTCACCTCACCAGTGGGGAGGGTGATGTTGGTCACACGGCCCTCGCCGTTGTACCTTGGAGAATAAACACAGAGACGATGACGTACAAGCACAAACGTGCACAGATAACTGCCGAGCCTGGACAAATGAACACAGCCGCATGCACACATAGGCGCATAAATACACAAATGCATGCTCGCTATCACTCTGTTTCCCCTTGTCATACACAAACATCGGCACAGAGTAAGTGTCAACTATGATTTATATGTGTAATTATCCAGCTGTGGAATTTGAGACAGAGACTCGGTCGGCAGTGGTGAATAATTCAGACGGATGTGTTTTTGTGTGTGTACTATATGTGTGATACTAAACGTGTGTGTGATCAAAGTGTATTACAGAGACGTCCTTCAGCTAATCAGTAACTTAAGCAAAGTCGATGTAGAAAAAAAAAAGTCTCTCCAGCTTTCTACAGTGATGGCCTACCACCAGATGGCACTCATATTTCACACTGCAAACATAAGCTCTGTCTCACATTAAAATACTTGCACATATATGCAATCCCATGTCCATACATACATTCAGAGTCAAGCAACCAACCATAAATGAAGAAAAAGGGACAGAGAGAAGAAAAGAAAGAAAGACAGAAATAAAGGAGAGCACAATAAGCAGAGAAAAAAAATAATACTTACTCATAAACAGTGGTCCAACTGTTCTCATCACTTTTGGTTGCTAGGAGACCTGTGTTGCCATGGTAAGTGATGTGGGCGATGTCATGGCCTTGGGCTGACACCTTCCTCAGTGTTCCACTGTTGCTAAGAGACAGCCAGTACACCTGTCCGCCAGGTAGTGCCAGCCAGAGAGGCACTCCGTGAGCATCTCTCCTCACCTGCAGCCCATGGCCGTCGCGACTCGTCAATCCCGACAGCTGACCGTCCGTGCCGTAGGAGAAGTTGTACAGGTAGTGGCCGGTGATCAGGTGTTTGGTGTACATGTGGGAGCCATTCTGTCGTGGAAAAGAAGAGAGAGACAGTTGCACCCCCTATTTGTAAATCCAAATAACTTTGAGTGTAAAGTTGTCAGTTCTTAGTAACTACAAGCTTCTGAAGTTTCAAACTAGGGATTTACTACATTGTGTTGTACCAGTAACACTAGAACCGCCAGAGCCGTTGGCACTGGGCGTTGTGATTCAAAAATGTAAATTACGCCGTCATTTTTATGTTTCTCTCCTGCCCTGACCCTTTCCTAAATTCCCACATGCCTATATCGACATAATGATAGAATAACGTTGAGGATGTTTTACACAAAAACACCCCTCTTCAGTCACCAGGAGCAGCGCCGATTAACACTGTTGACAGTAGTGTTGACGAACTGACCCAAGAGCCGGTTAATTAACCCGACTCGTGTCACTGAACCGGGAGAATTGAGTGCCATACGTCAATGAACCCACTCACTCCTGTTTTTTTCTTTTACCTCATTCGTGCCGTTGTGTGTAGCTGGTATTCTTCTGCTACTGTGTGTGTAGTAATCTAGCTCATTAGCGCCTCCACTGGAGTGGTGGTAGAATCAATCAGGAAATGGCCTAGACCGCGCACCAGGCTACTGAACGAGACCGAATGTAACCGTGCAACCGGCCGCTGGAGTCTAGCTAATGTAATCCAGCGGTGTCTTGGTTCTCGGCAAGTTTGAGTTATTAACCAAGCCTTGTTTCTGGTGCATCTTAGATGATTGTGTTCATGGCAATTCACACATTATCGATTGGGAAGTACATCACATACAAATACACATCATGTTATCTTGGTAGTTATGTTAAGTTAAATGTTAGAGAAGTGAATGTTGCTACATGGTAGGTAGGCTGTCACGAGGAGAGCGCGCACCAGGCTACTGAACGAGACCGTAAGGACCGTAACCAAGGGTACTGCATGAGTCTATATTCAAACGGGTGTCTAGGTTCTCAGCAAGTTTAAGTCATCAACCGATCCCAGAAGCCTTTATTTCTCGTGCATCTTAGATGATTGTGTACATAGAAATTCATCGGCTACATTATCGATGGATATCACATACAAATACACATCATGTTATCTTAGTAGTTATGTTAAGTTAAATGTTTGTTACATGGTACGTAGGCTGTCACCAGGAGACCGCGCACCAGGCTACTGAACGAGACCGTAACCGTGCCTAATGCATGAGTCTATGTAATCAAACGGGTGTCTAGGTTCTCGGCAAGTTTGAGTTATCAACCGGTAGCAGAAGCCTTTATGTCTCATGCATTTTAGAATTGTGTTCATGGAAATTCATAGGCTACATTACCAAGAGGAAGGTATTATATCACATACAAATACACGTAATGTTATCTTGGTAGTTATGTAAAGTTAAATGTTAGAAGTGAATGTTGCTACATGGTAGTTAGACTGTCACGAGGAGACCACGCACCAGGCTACCGAATGTAACCGTGGCCAGTGCGAGAGTCTAGTGTCGGTCAGTATGAGTGTGTAAATAGTATGTCGAGACCGAGTGTAACCGCAACAACTCGAGTCTAATGTAATCAAGTGGTGTCTTGTTTCCTGGTGGGGAAAGTAAACGCGCTTTTCAGACAGAGGGTGAATACAGGGAAATTCAAACATTCAGAAAAGTATGTTTGTTGGCATTATATTAAATTATATAATATATATTAAACTAGTAATCCTTTGTAAATGTATGATTTACTTTGTTTTATTTATACTTGCATACATGGCGAAATATGTGTTTCAGAGTTAGTATTATTAATGCAGTTAAGAATGAGAGAGAAATATCTGATTTCTCTGCTCACCTGGCTGATGTTGTTTGGTCAGTTTTGTAATTTAAGTTGTATTGTGTTATAGGTTACATCATTATTAAAGTGTCGGATTTGTTGACCATATTAGCCAGCTAATGTTAGCTTTGTCAGTCGGTTCAGTTAGCTAGCTTCTCAACAGCAGGCAGTTACTGGGCGTAAATATTCAGTAACAACTAATCTCTGCGAAAGTATGGCTGTGTGGCTGAACCCGTTCTAATTTAGTAATGTATAAATCTTAGCAAACACTTATTACTAGGCTATGTTTGAACTTGGGAACAGCAAAAATGAAAAACAAGTGTTAAAATTCATGTTAACTGGGACAGTAATGGTGTTTAATGAAAATGTGTAATCGTCATTCTGACCTGAACGGAGATATAGCACTCAGGTATCTATCATTTTACATGCAAATACACATGCTCTATGGAAATAGCTCAGGCGTTGTGTACCTGGCTGAAGAGATAGAGCTCCTGGTCCAGTGGGGAGCTGATCTCCACCAGTCCAACTGGGCTGGGCTGAGGCTGGTTGGGGCTTACAGCTCTGATCCGGATGTTGCCCAGATCAGCAATATACAGGGTCCCATTAGGGGCCACGGCTATAGAAGACGGGGCTTTAAGACGAGCGTCACGGGCGTAACCTCCATCTCCTGACAAGAGAACCAAGAAGACATTATTTAGATGAGCACAAACTCTTTATCAACAAAATAGCATAAGTGAAGGCACCCTCAGATATGAACACGCTGAGCAATTCAAATTATTCTTCAGAGAACGAGAGAAGTCGCAACTGGTACACACAAGCGTTGCAAAACATGAAGAGCACATGATGCCGCTTATGAGTTTATCAGTTTAGCTCAGGACTCGGACATGTTGGCATGCCATAGCTTCCCAATGGAGTTGATATGACCACCTTGATAGTGACCTCAGCCTTATCAGACGGTGGTAGTGGGTGATTGAATGCATTCAGATGTCTTTGGTAGCCCAGCGGGATAACAGCCAGGTGAGGCCCTTTAGATGCTGTCAGCAGTAGGCCCGGGGCCTCTGATGGGTCCATGCAGGCAGCAGGGTAGCAGTTTATCTCTTGACAGCATACACATTATGTGTGTGTGTGTGTGTGTGTGTGTCTGTGCGTGCGTTCATGTCAGTTTGTATTTGCGGATGTGTGCTCACATATGTGCGCCTGTTCAAAGACACTGTGAGACTGTCTATGGTGAAGGGATGGAAAGGGAAAGCCTCTGAAGAGAGTAATCATCTGTTAACAGCAAGACATGATTGAAAATATGCAAAGTACAACCCAAGAAATAAGGATGGTTACAACCCATTGGCTTTTGGCATGGGAGAGACACTTCCCTCCATTTTCAATAGAAAAGAAACAGATTTTTATGAGCAGAATTAAATGATTAAATCACATCCTCTGACACTTACAATGGAAGCATGGCCTAACTGTCAAAAGCACATTGGCTTATTTGTTTGGTCCTTTCCTTCTTCCATTTTTTACATTTCAGGTGCCCTTCCATGATACACCAACCAGTTAAAACCTTTAGCGGCTAGACTAGAGCTTTTTCTTTCAACAGCTGTAATTTGAAAGGATTTGAAAGGTTTCTCTCAGGCTGGTTCCTACTGAAATTTAGCTGGAGGTTATTGCAAAGAATGAGTCTCCCCATGAATACAAACACCCCCCCCCCCCTTCATTATCATACTTTCTTATTTTCAAGGAGAGTCAAAACAGCCCTTCCTAGATATTAAAATTCCATCTGAAATAAATAATGTAGATACATTCATGTTGAGGCAAAAACAATGGAGGACACAGTGAAGAGAGAACAAGTTCCTCTCAAGCTCTGCCTATAAAATCATTGGCCAGCAGGGACACACAGGCAGATTTAATCACGCAATATCAAGACACACTGACATAGTCAGAGCTTTTAAAATGTTCTTATTATACACCTGAATCAGGCCAAGTATGATATGATCTGATAAGATTTTTAAGAGCAGTTACATGTTGTTTTTAGTACTGTAATCCTATTAGACATAATCTAATATTTCCACAATACTTAACCTTCAGTAACATAACGTGTGTGTGTGTGTGTGTGTGTGTGTGTGTGTGTGTGTGTGTGATGACCCACCAGAGAAGCAGTCACAGTTGGGGTCTATCTTACAGTCACAGTCCGTGGGGGCTCCAGAGATAACAGAAATCTCCCCGTTGGTTGACACCTGTGAAGTGTTAAAAAATAAAAATAACGTCACACAAAATAAAATGGGAGATTATTGTCAAAAGACGACAATGTTTAACAGCTTTTGTTATGTGTAATCTCTCTGACAAACAAGATAGTGATGATATTTCATAAAAACCTGAGCTGTAAATACAGATTAATGACATTAAAATGATTTTTGGCTCTGTGTTTGTCTGCTGGTGCTTCAACCAAACAATCTAAGATTGTATCTCAGGTGCTTTTTTTTTATAGAAAAACAAAAAAGAATTGAACAATTGGAATCTTCAGTTAGTGAGAACAGTCCCTGTTTAGCCTAAATGGGGCTTTGTTGATAGATTGATGAATCTTTGCAAAATGAAATCTAGCTCTCCAAACAAATTAAACTTTGATCTTGGGGGGGTAATGTTTCTTAACTGGTCCGAAGAGAGTATGCAAAATTATTTGGCTCATTCGCTTTCTTGCGGAGCGTTAGATGAGAATTCACTCTCAGGTTTGTATAGTACCTCTTTACACATTAAGGACCGATCTAAGCGCACGGCGTGAAGCGCCTGGCGCAGGTGCGTTTAGGGCATGTCCAAGTCCACAAAAGGGTCGGTGCGCCGGACGCATGGTTCAAAAGGGTTGTACTTAGTGTCTTTATTAATTCATAGGTGTGTTTTGGGCGTAACATGCAATAAACCAATCAGAGAGTCATCTCCCATTCCCTTTAAAAGCCAGGTGTGTTTATACCTTGGCGCATTGCTATTATGATGGCGGATTTGCACCGTAATACTTTTATGTTTAATCTTCTGCATGTGTGTGCTGCTGTGCGTCCCTGTGTGTGTAACAAGCATAGTGTGCGCGCGCTGTGCACGAACCTAGGAGCATTTTACTAATTTGCTGTTAAAATAACGATGAAATGCTGCGTTACTGACTTTAGACCAGGTTTTTGTTGGTCAATGGCGCGTTGTTTGTCACTTCCCGCTGCCTCAAGATAGCAATACGCCCAGAATGCACCTGAACACACCTCCCTGTAAGACCAGCACCCCCATGGGCGCACAGATGGGCGCAGGTGCATTTGCTATTTAAACGACGCGGGCGCTGGACGGGAAACTGACAACTGCGTCGGTCTTAAACTAGCAAAGACACTTGCGTCGGGCTTTGCGCTGTGCTGCGCCGGGTGCAAGATAGGGTCCTCAATCTTCAAAAAACAGTGTAACAACAAGTTGTAACTTGTTAATTAGAGAACTTTAGAGGCGCTGGTAGGCAGATTGTGTCACCATTACTGACAGAGCCAGACTATCTGTTTTCTGCTGCTTCCAGTCTTTTTGCTAAGCTAAGCTAACTGCTGCTGGCCGTAGCCTTATATCCTGTTTGACAACGGTACCGGGTTCACTCTTGTGGTGCATTTACAAAGAGTTGCGGTGGAAGATGGTCTATTTATAGAAGATATGAATGTTATACTGTTACATTATACATTCGGTCTTCAGCTTTAAGAATCTGTAAACCAACTGTATGTTGACCAAACTATGGCTTATTACAAAGTATTTTTACAATAAAGTCGTACAAATATAAACTTCGTAAACATAAGAGCAAGTTTTGCTCAAAAGAATTCGGGATAATTTTCTCGTCAGCCAACAATCATGTAGCTGTGCACTACAATTCATCACATCAATACATCGTCTTCATTCAGACATTAGCAGTACTGATCTTCTCATCTAACATTCAGCAAGAAAGCCAACAAGTGTTTCTCCCAAAATGTATTTTTGAAAGTATTCCTTAAAATTGGATGACCTCAGTCTGTGTTTATCAAGCATCTCAGAGTAGACAATCTATCCAACTGGCCAAAACATTCTACACATTTAGTCCTTATGTTATGCGTGGTAAAGGAGTAAAAGCATTTCTTCAACTTGTTCTAGGATAAATACTCATATGATAAATCCTCCAGGATTTAGGAGACCTGCAGTTATACCAGCAGCTAATAACCAGCAGGACATTCCAGCGGGACATTCCAGAGGTGGCGAAATACAGAAAGAAGAGCTTTTGATTTAAAACGATTAACTTCTTCAGAGACATTGTCATGAATTGTTGTGACTTGTATGTGATAAAAAATACTCCTCCAAAGTCCTGAACTTTGCAGAAAACAAGTTCTTGCAATTTGCACTTAACTAAAAACAACCAAACACAGCCACAACAGAGCTAATTTAAGATGCAATGATTGTGATTGTAATGCACCTCAAAGCTTCAATATCATGCATATTCAATAACTTCCCTGCCTCTATACATGGTTAAAAATAAAACTCAACACATATTGGTTATGGATGTGTAGTCCCTGATGTTATGGCCAAATGGTGCTGTGACAGAATGACGTGCCTGAATGAGAGCAGACCAACAGGAAAAGCATTGCATACATACTTATTGTGGGCAAGGTACGTTCACATTTAATTGAGGTCATTATACTGAAAAATACTTGGTAGCTAAACAGTACAAGATGCGGCTGGTTTAAGCCATTTAAGATGAAATGTAGCAGCTAATTTGTGTGTCATTTTATTATCAGTTTAAATTATATTGTCAGTCTGTACCTAGCTAGTTTGTCTTAAAGTGACACAATTTTCTGCATTTAATTTTTTTTCCTGCATCACACTGTGTCTGCATCAGCCTGTCAGGGTCTTTGAATGTGATGATTGCGCATCAGAACCGCTGACTAAAATCTGCAACATATCATCATTCATTTTATTTCATAAATCGGTTTATTTCACTCTCAAAGGAGAACTTCTACTTGCTGCTGAAAGCATGTGTAAGAACCTTCATAGCTCTAGGATTTTTGAACTTCTAGTTTGACTTTCTGTGTGAATGTTACTGAGATGCATGATGATTAATATGGGCCCAGTAATACCAAACATCAAATAAGAGTGATAAATACAATTAAAGAAACACCAAAAGATGTCACTGCCCTATCTAACATGGCTGCATCAAAAAGGCATTTTATGTTCCTGTCTGCCTCCACTTGGTCACAGCGTGGTGCTGCAGACCACAGAGGGACTAATGATTGAGTCCAGCAGGCAATATCTTTGTGATGCTGGTGCCCAAATGCTGAGAGGCTGTGATAGCATGCTGCTAGCTAATGGAGCAAATGGACGAAAAAGTATTTAAGCACAAGAGTATTGGATGCACAAGAGTTTTGTAAGTCCACACGTAAGATGCAGATTCTTAACACCTTCTTGCTGCACAGCATCTGTGATCACAGTAAACAACCTGACCACAGTTATGCAGGGTGAGAATCATTGTCACAATGCCAGATGGATGGCTGGTGTCGGTTGCAACAGAGATGTCTTTTCCTGTTTGTCAGTTTTGCTAAAGATGTAAAAGACATTTTTGCAGGGGCCGTCCCTCTGTGATCACGCATGCAGGGGTTAAACACCTGTCCAAAATTTAATAAGAAGGATACAGCATAAAAACACATTATACAGTTTATAGAGTGGAAACACATACTTAACAATAAAAGCAATACAACAAACACAACTTAATTAGAAGACAAATAAAACCAAAAGCATTCAACAAACTTATAAAAACCCCAGCCTATATAGTTGGGATTTAAAAAAATAATAATTGTGGTACACACTCAGCTGACCTGACGGTGAGGCAATTCCATAGTGTTGGAGCTAAAATAGTAAAAACACGATCACCCTTTGTTTTGAGCCTGCATCATGGGCTATTGAAGAGCATTTGGTCAGAATATGTGAGTTATCTTTGTGCATTAGTAGTATTGGGTTATACAAGTTTAGAAATATACAGTAAGAGGGTGCCATGCCATGGAGGGCTTTGAATGTGATTAGAAGGACCCTGAACGGAATTCTGAAGCGTACAGGAAGGCAGAATGGGGGTAATATGCTCTCTTTGTTTAGTGTTTGTCAAAAGCCTGGCTGCAGCGTTCTGAAAAAATTGAAGTTGAGCAATTGCAGACAAGAAAATAAGGAGTTACAGTAATCTAGGCAGTTAAGAGATAAACGCATGGATGATTTGCTCTACGATGCTCTTAGGCAAAGCTGAACTGATTTTTCTGAGTTGCAAAAAAAAAAACTGAACCAATTCCTCAATGTGATGGTCAAAATTCAGATTTTGATCTAACCCAACATCCAGATATCTAGCAGATGGTTTTATATTCCCAGCTAAATGACGTTAATAACTAGAAGTATAGCAATATATTAGTACTTTGGATAAGTAGATCTTCTGTCTTCTGTGCCGTATGAATACATGGGTAATAACACTTTAACATGAGAAAAGTAGTGGCTTTAAGGGAGTCTTATGTAAAAGCTTTTTGTAAAAACGTCTGTTATCAGATCAGTTGATTGCAGTGACATTAAATCCATCCTTGGTAGCTGCCCTACAAAGCCCAACCAGAGCATCTCTAGGTAAAGAAATAGGCTGAAAAGTAAGACAGAGTGACCTGTTGGATGCGATTGATGCGCCTCTCATCAGTCTCAGCGATATACAGTGTGCCCAGGTGGGACAGGGCGATGGCCTTGGCAGCCTCCAGGGTGGCGCGCACTGCTGCCCATCTCACCAGGTGGTGATCAATACCTGGAACCTGGCAGTGGATAGGGCGGCCTGCCACAATACGCACCTGAAGATTTTCTGATACCTGATAGGAAACAACAAACCAAAAAAAACACTATCATCTATACGCTATGTAAAGAGAGACAGAAAGTAAATTATTGAAACTGCTTCCAGTAATTACTGTTGGTCAATGGAATCAGCTACTGGCAATATATCTTTGTTGATTGGTGCATCAAACATCACCACACCAAAGCCTACCTCATCTAACAACTCAAAATTCATTAATTTTGACATTGACAAGTTCTCGGGTTATAAGCAAAACCAACTTCTGCAGAGTGTTGATTGCGTGTTTTTCTTTTCTTTATCAAGGTGCTCTCTTCCTTTCTTTTATGTTAGCGGCCTTGCTCGCTCTAAATGCACCCTAAGTGACAGCACCGCAAATTGTGAGAAATATTTCATTACTCTTTCTTCCTCGGCTACGTATAGTGACAATGTCTCTCAAAAAACCCACAAGCTTAAACAGGAAACAGGTTTAGAATTCATCCACTGCCAAACGTGTTTTGTGTGTGTTAAGGACGGTTTCTCTACCTGTAGGACAATGTTGTTGTCCAGGATGTAGAGAGAGTTGTCCAGTGGGTTAATGGCCAGGTCTGTTGGCCACTCCAGACGCACCTGTGGAATGACACACACAGACAAACACAAACACAGACCATATATACAGTAACTGTATTTCTAGCAAAAAATGAGAACGGGACAAAATGAAAGCTGTGGTTGCTATTGTATGAAGGTAAATATGGTGCAAAATGGGAGAGCTTGTAGAATACGATGTGAGAACTTGCAGAACAAAAAATCTGAACTTGTATGTTAAAATTTGCACTTGTAAAAATAAAATTTGCACTTGTAAAAAATATTCACACACGTGATCTGAATTTGAAGTCATACAAAGAAAAAAAACATGAGAGCTTGTAAAAAAAATCTGAACTTGTAAGTTGAAATTTGCACTTGTAGAAAATGTTCACACACCTGTATTCTGAATGTGAAGTTACAGAAAAAATATTCACAAATGTGTAGATTGATATTTACATGAACACAATGACAGCTGCAAACTTATAATGCAACATTTACTCGTATACTTTTTTTTTTACTCTGGTTCATTTTCCATCACAACCACAACTCAGTGATTACAACCTCTCGAATCTGTCACTGCAACTTCACATATGTGCTCTCTCGCATCACAAAGTGGCGAATCTGCGCACCTCGACTTTCACAACACTTCTTGACGATACATTTGGTGCAAAACTAATTTGTACCTGTGGACTTAGGCTGTGGAGCTCTGAGCTAACAGAACAGGAAAAGCAGGGTTTCTATCGCCAGATGAGGGACAACTCTGTCTGGCTTATTTATGTAGCATGGAAACTTGGTGGAATAGCATGCTAGCGTTATCTAGCTAACTAGCAGCCAGCCCGCTTCTAAATAAATACCTTTTAATTGTCTAAACACTTTTTAACAGTCAAACTAAAACACTGGCGGTGAGCTCCACGGCCTGCAGCCGCAGACGGACTGTCAGTGGGTAACAAGTTTCGCATCCCTGCCGAGAATTGCATCCACTAGGGAAAATAATGATTTTATAAGGCAAAGTACTGTTTAAAAACTAGGCAATAGTAAATCTCTTTGTCATGTTCATCAATAATGATTAGGATTTTAGAAGGTTTAGAGACATCAATGTTTTATCAGACTTTGTAGTAGCATTTCCTTGCTACCTAGATGCAATTTTCGGCAGCAATGAATTCTGCAGAAATTATTGTTCCTGCCCAAGCGGGTGCAATTCTTAGCAGGGATGCACAACATCAGCAAAGCAAGCTCTGGTCATGGCCGGGGGATGGGCCACTGCTACCGGATGTGGGGCTCTCCGTGTCCCGCTGGAGCTCCGACTGCAGGTCGAGGTCGGCAGCGAAGCTTTCTGGCAAAAGCAGTGTTGCTACGCTGGTCGATCCCCACTGATGACGGTCCGTCTGCGGCTGCATGCTGTGGAGCTCACCGCCAGTGTTTTAGTTTGACTGTTAAAAAGTGTTTAGACAATTAAAAGGTATTTATTTAGAAGCGGGCTGGCTGCTAGTTAGCTAACGCTAGCATGCTATTCCACCAAGTTTCCATGCTACATAAATAAGCCGGACAGAGTTGTCCCTCATCTGGCGATAGAAACCCTGCTTTTCCCATAGACTGTATATAAGAAGGCTTTTCCCGTTCTGTTAGCTCAGAGCTCCACAGCCTAAGTCCACAGGTACAAATTAGTTTTGCACCAAATGTATCGTCAAGAGTGTTGTGAAAGTCGAGGTGCGCAGATTCACCACTTTGTGATGCGAGAGAGCACATATGTGAAGTTGCAGTGACAGATTCGAGAGGTTGTAATCACTGAGTTGTGGTTGTGATGGTAAATGAACCAGAGTAAAAAAAAAAGTATACGAGTAAATGTTGCATTATAAGTTTGCAGCTGTCATTGTGTTCATGTAAATATCAATCTACACATTTGTGAATATTTTTTCTGTAACTTCACATTCAGAATACAGGTGTGTGAACATTTTCTACAAGTGCAAATTTCAACTTACAAGTTCAGATTTTTTTTACAAGCTCTCATGTTTTTTTTCTTTGTATGACTTCAAATTCAGGTCACGTGTGTGGATATTTTTTACAAGTGCAAATTTTATTTTTACAAGTGCAAATTACATTTTTACAAGTGCAAATTTTAACATACAAGTTCAGATTTTTTGTTCTGCAAGTTCTCACATCGTATTCTACAAGCTCTCCCATTTTGCACCATATTTACCTTCATACTATTGCCCCCAAGAGTCAGTTACAGGTGATAGAAATAATATCTCCTTAATAACACAGCATTAGGCCCCCTGACCCTCCCTGCTCATGTAAAGGTCAACGGCGGGCAGGGAGCCTTCCCCGTGTTTATTCAAGACTCGCCTCGGCACTGTCGCAAATGTCAGCCAATAACCATGATTGCCGCAAGCTCAAATAGCACACCCTGCCCGCTAACACTGTGGGGGTCAAAGACAGGCAAACACACACACACACACACACACACACACACACACACACACACACACACACACACACACACAGTGAGCTATGGAGACAAGGCGCTGCATCTGAGGGATCAGTGAGGTGATTGATGACTCTGAGGATGGATTGGTAAATAAATGGATCATGTTAAATTGCCACTGACATGTCCAATTATAGGCACTGTCAAATGAGGGAGAAGAGGGTTCACTCTGAAATCCCGTTTTAAGAGGTAGAGAGATTCATCAAGCAGTCCTCAGCCAAAGAGGACACACATCAAATATCTCCTGCTCATGATATTGAACTTTGCCATCACTTTCACAAGTTAAGTTGAGCTGCACACAGAGCTGGGCCTGGTCAATTCAAGTCAAACTGAAACTAAAATATGTTCAGAAATATATATATATATATTTTATGGCATGCCGTTTAGACATTATTTGGTTTTGGTTATGTGGTTATTAAGTTTGAATATATTGAATGAAAGTGAAAGTCTGAATATATGGAATGAAAGTCTGAATATATGGAATGAAAGTCTGAATATACTGAATGAAAGTCTGAATATATGGAATTAAAAGTCTGAATATATGGAATGAAAGTTTGAATATATGGAATAAAAGTCTGAATATATGGAATAAAAGTCTGAATATATTGAATGAACCTTGAATATACTGAATGAAAGTCTGAATATATTGAATGAAAGTCTGAATATATTTAATGAAAGTCTGAATATACTGAATGAATGTCTGAATCAGATAATCTGTGAAAAAAATCCTGTTCCTCTGCCTCCTCCTGGTGCTTCTAATGGCATAAGTAAAACAACCAATCAGAGCCCAGGAGTCTCTAACGCAGTGCCAATGACTTCTTCCTGTGGTCAAACTATAACTGTAACTGCGGTGATCAAATATGAATCAAGATTCGGTTACTGCATTGCCTATTTCTTGCCTTAAATGTTTTCAGAAACATAGTATAGTGCACTGATTAGCTGTAAAATGAGAATGTTGGGTTTCTGAAAACATTTGAGGCGAAATAGGCAATGCAGTAACAAAATCTTAATTCTATTTCATCAGCACTGCCTAGTTTTACAGTTTGACCATAGTTCTCCAGCAGTCATTGACACAGCGCTACAGTCAGGATATACTGACAGTTTCAGCAAATTTGACAAAAAAGTTATTTTATAAAACGTACCTACTGAAGCAAATGTTGAATGTAGTAAAGAGATAGACGGCAACACGTGATATAGCTAACACTAATGTGTATAGGTGTATCTCGCACCACAGAAGTCAAAGCTTCCACAAATGTGTCCAAAACCTTTTGAAAAAATAAAAAAATATGCACGAGCTGCAGCATCATATTAAATTATATTTCCCTATTCAAAAAGTATACTTTTTTAAAGGGGAACTATGCAGGTTTTTTTTTTTAACTTAATTTACCTTAACTGAACAGCTTGGGAGTCATTGGAATGGTTATGACTTTTTTTTCGGGTTGAATGATGGTCGTCTCGCCCCCCCCTAGCGCCTTTGAGCGGAAAAAAACACCCTTGCAACTTTCGGCCGGCAAGCCGCCGGCCTCAGCGTCAGGAAGTATGGCGTGATATCAGGTCTCGCCATGTAACAAATTGCTTCACTGCACACATACGCCCATTCAGGAACCGGCTAACAAGGTAGTGATGGAGTTTTTCACACTATCGTCATGGCTGAGCCGGCTAAAAAGAAGCAGAAAGCTAGGAAAGCATTGTCGGAGGAACAGAGAAAGAGGAAACGGCAGACTGACCGAGAGAGGAGTCAGACACAAGTAAACATAGGAGCTGCCAAATATCTACTCTGAAGCTGTAGGGGGAGCTCTATAGAGAAACCTGCCAGCAAAAAGCCAGAAAACAGCAAAAAATGGCCAAAACTGCATAGCGCCTCTTTAAATTTGAAAGTAAAGCCAACACTTTGCATAAATTACAGCAGTGTCTCGCAGTAGCTATAGAAGTTTCCATCAATACTGATGCCACATTGAGGTCACAGCAGTTTAGAAGAACAAACACAGATGGAGGATGAATGTGACTGGACGCGCTGCAGGGGCCGATAACTAACAAACACAAGGACTGTGAGGTAACATGGGACCCTTTAAAGACATATAAGAGCACCTCTGGGAATTCACCCTGGCTGAACATGTATATTCACACACACATACACGGGCATACACAGGCGCTGCCTCCCTATGTGTGGGCAAAGATCCCTCTATAGAGCGAGCAGTTCATCTATTATTTATCTTCTGCTCTAATAGGCCTGATATAAGTCAGCAGTGTGATCTGAGGGCTGGCTGATCAAATCTGTGCAGTAGCTGTCTTTAGTCACACAAACACACACACACACACACACACACACACACACACATACACACACACACACACACACACACACACACACACCTTTAAGAAGACAGAAAGAGTTTCCATTGAAGAGGCAGGGCAATTAAAATTGACAAAACAATCACCGACTGTGAAAAAACAACAAACAAATACTTATTTTTGTGATCTGTAACTTTTTTGGGTTAAATACTGTAATTAGCCAACACAAAACATAGGCAGGAGTCTTACGTTTGTACAGATTATCTGAACAACACTCCAATGGTGAGGATGAAGCCTATTTTAGAGCCAAACTTGTGCCTCTAGCTCTCTCCAAGTCATTTGAACTAGACTAGAATTATTAGCTTACCTGGCTGATGTCCATGCGTGCATCACAGCTGAGCGGCTGCGTCGACATCAGTCCGTTTGAGCCAATCATAGTGGAGAGCAAACCCCTCTCATTAATCTTCTGAATGGTGGTGCCATCAACGAAGTAGACAAGACCTCTTTTATCCACTGCAATACCTGGGCGGGTGAGAGAGAGAGGGAGGCAGAATGAGCTTTTGGAGATGACAGAGAGCGAGTGGGGTTGAGAGCACAAAAAGGAAAAAGGAGAAAACGAGAGCGTATCAGAGAGAAGAGATGGAGAGGAGTGAGTACGGGAGAGAAGTAAAGTGAAGAGAGGAGAGGGCTTTGGAGAGGCATCCAACTCAGTTAGACATTCAGCTCAGCAAGCGGCTGTCTTATCAAAGGCACTGCACCACAGAAATGTAATTATATTTCCATTCTAGAGCCCACTAAAGGGATTAGAACAATGCAACTGGAGTTGCTGAAGTTATTTGTCACATTAGATGTGAGCAGGGTGCCGCAGTGAACTTTTGACATTTGCCACTTGCGCTTATGCATCCACATTTTGCGCTAACGCATGTGCATTATAAATGTGCCGCCACGCATGAAACGCACATGTGAATGTCTGCATGTGTGTGGGCGCTTGCCTGGATTTGCAAAGCACACGTGAACACTTGTTTGCGAGTGTGTTTTGCAATGAACAGTATGCACCTGAACTGTGCTTGCAGCGGAGCTCTGCCGTAGACAGTCAGCAGAGAGAAGGAGAGAAGTAAGTCCAGGTATTAAAGGTCAGGGCAGACTATGAATCATCTGTTATGGATGAGGAGCGACCTTCATCCCCGGTCTAATCTCCATACAGAGATAGAATAGCCCTCTGACTCAACTCCTCAGCAATAATCTTCCACAACTCAACCCTCACCCCTCATACCATATGCCGCCAATTCTCCTTGATTGCTTTCACTTGGCATCTGCGATAATAAGACATATTTCAGTATTCCTACCTGCCATCTCCAATGCATGGGGCTCGCTGTTGTGCCGTTTAAAAATGCTTTGTGTTTATGGTTTATCATTAAGTCCTGCCAGTTTTATGTATATATCCCTTTATCTCAAGCATGCCTCAAAGGATAATGGAGACAAAGCCTACTTATATATAACCACAGTCAATCACCAAACTAAATGCTGCGATACAGTATGTAACACAGGAAACCATAAATACAGTCACACATGGAAGGAAGTAGCATGGACGGATTCAAATAGGGCTACAACTAACTATTATTTTCATTACTGATTGATCTGTCAATCATTTTTTCCTTTTTACTTTCTCTTCATCACTTTGTGGGCAGCAGAATAAGCTGAAAACACAAAGTAGACATTTTCACCATATAAAAAGATATGGCAAATGTGTTAGAAAACAGTCGCCTAGTGACATGCTAATGTTGCTGAGATGGAGCAAATCATTTGGAGTCATATTTCTGTAAAGCAGAGAAGCTGGACCAGTGAATGTTAATATTTTCCTTACTACATGACTTGAACAACTAATTGATTATCAAAATTGCTATTGATTATGTTTCTGTCAATCAACTGACCAATTTTCAGCTCTAGATATAATGGGCTTATTGGCCCATTAAGCTGTCATTCCTGCAGCAGGCCACAGAGAATGAAACTTCTAAAAAAAAAAAGAGAGACTCAAAGTGTGATCTGACCATGCAGAAGAGCCAGCACATCATAATAAAAATGGACAATGGCGCGACACCATCAGTATGCAGTACGGCTCCAACTACTCCTTTCTCATTCAGTCATCTTGTCCCATTTTCCCGTTGATTTCTATTCTGTTTCTGTCAGTTTTTCTCCTTTCAAACTCTGTCAAACTGGATTATGTGGGGATGTGCCTGTGCTCACTTTCTGAGCCTCGGACTGCCCTTTTCCCCAGGTGGCGCTAAGGTCTCGACATACAATAGCTTTCTTTACACGTGGTTTCATTCAACATGTGCACACGCAAACAAAAATATGCACACACACGCATGCAAATACAGTGCACCGCCACCACAACTAGATTACCAAATGTCCTCAAACCGTTGCAACCCTGGCCCGACCCTGCGAGTCATAAATTGTGCAGGTGGAGTGGAGGTGCAGAGGGGGAGGGCCAGGGTCACTGTGTTTCCTCCAGAGGCCAGAAGGTGAACTGCAGAGCTCTCCCTTCTGGCCCCTTCATCATCCCTCTGACACAGACAGATTACACCACCCACACACAGCCCCCCACCCCCCCCACCCCCAACACCTTCCCCTCTCCTCCTCTAGCTTTCCCTCGCTCTCTGTCCTCCCTAACTTGATCTTCTTCTGCTCTCTTTTTGCTCCCTATCGCCTTCCCTTGTTTTTTTCCTTTTTGTCCTTTGCTTTGTTTCCATTGTATCGCACCCTCCATCTTGCCCTGTATGTTATAAGTCCTAATCAAATCAGTGCTCTTTGACCCTTCTAAAATGTCTGCGCTCCGTTTTCCTTTGTTCAGCCCCTTTTTTTCCTTTCTTCCTTTCGTTCCCTCTCTGCCTTTTCCATTTCTCCTCCTGTCACCTGGCATTAAGCAGGAGGGACGTCTCAACCCACAGTGCTGTCTCAGCCTACTTAGATCTGAAAGTCGACACATTCTCCCAGCTCTAACGCCATCCTCGGATCCTTCCCGCTTTACTTTCACTTTTCCACCCATTTCTCTTCCTAGCACCCTAAACCTGTCCCTGATCTTAGAGCTCATAAATCCTGCACAAGGACATGACGAGGCAGCCAGGACTCTCTCAATACTGATTTCTGTTCTCTCCCTCTCTGTCTCTGGATATTACTCTTTATTCTCGTCTGCTTTGGTTCTATTGACTTCCATCCTAAATTCCCTCTATTCTTTCTGTCTTGCCTTTGTTTGTGCTTTTCTGACACCCTCAGTATGCATGCTCAGAATCTGCATGTCTTATGTTCACACACGCAGCGTCTTAATAGCTGCCAATCTATCATCAACAATAAATACAGGACCGGGCTGACTTATTCATCCTCACACAAGCACAACAATGAAGAGCCGTTGCTATTATTGCTTAGGATAGGCGAAAGGATTTACGCCAGTTTGTGTTGTTTAAGAGTATTTCGTTTATTGAAAAGGCGGCGGATTAGTCCACATTCTCCTTGTCAGGGACTGGATTTCCTGCTGTTGTGGGTAAAGCTGTGTGTTACGTTAATGGAATATACAGCCCCTCCGTATAGCCGATGGGATACTCACAAGACATCAAACGATTTACAGTGTATCCCTGGATGGACCTGGCACTCTCATACTCATGTTTAGAAGCTGGCAGACACACTGGTGGAGAAATAATTACGGTTGCAAAATTACAGGAATTTTCAAAAGTTGGAAACTTTCCATGGGAATTAACGGGAATAAACGGGAATTAATGGGAATAAACTGGATATTTTTAATATTGCTTGTTATTTACTTATATAATAACATAATACTTATTTATTATAGCATCCTATTTATTATCCATTTATTATAGCATGTTAGTCTATAACAGGGAACTTACGTGTAGTTGAAAAAAAATATCTTGCAGCATAATCTTGGTTAAAACAACCTGATTTAATGCAACTTCAGTTGAATGTCCTCCCTATATTCGTCAATGACATGCACGCAGTAATCAGCATAGGCTACTACATACTGGCCAACATTTAGTTTTTTAAATTAAGAGAGTTTTTTTTTTTTTTTTTTTGTGTGTGTGTGGGGGGTGTAATACATAACCCATTGCTATTATTAACCTATGTGTGTTAATTGTATAGCCCACTTGTTCTTGATAGGCTGGCAACAATAGACAGCGCTGATGGTTAGTTTAGCACACATAAAACCATAACAATAGTAAATCAAAGACAGCATGCTAGCTACCTTCATATGTTAAGTTAAAGGTCAATGGTTTGGGCTACTACTTAGCCTACTGCAGGGCTACTGTGGCCACGCCCACTGCACAGATCATTGAATCCATAGAATAGAATCCAACATTCTACAGCAGATTGAAGCTGATTGAAGACAGGACTGCATGTGAGCCCAAGGACTACATCCAGTCAAGTAAGTTTTGATTATATTACTGAGGTAAATGATCTATGGTTTTAATTGAACTAGCAAATATTAACACCCACGAGTCCCCGGCGACCCGGTTACGTAATTTATGTGAGTATTTAAGTATTTAACACAAAAGTTCAAAACTTTTGTCAGTATGGACATGCTATACTTTGTTTGATAGTAAAATTCTCTGCAATTCAATCATTCAGTTCATTTGACTGAAATCATAAACACCAAAGCATTATTCATGATCTTAGTGCTCATGCTATTGAAAAAAAAAAGAAGAAAAAAAGGACAAAAGGATGACTCTTCTCTACCTGTAGGCTGTCCTAAACGCTCAATCCCCGTCCATTGGTCTGGCTTATTTATATTCCTCTAGTCCGTAAGTTTCCACAGATCAAAAGGATAACAAGGGTTTTTCAAAAGAACTAATCCAGGTTATGAATATTGTCCTGTAGAGTCCATGATAATTGTCTGTTAACTGTCTGCTAACTTCATTAGCCAATCTCGTTCCGTCTTAAATAATATATTTCTCCTTGCCCTGCACCGTGTTGCTGGGTATGTTTGTTTTCTTCAGGTTGCTGCCTACACAATGAAACTATCCCCAGCGTCAATATGCTGCGTCATCTCTCTGAGCAGCCATCTTAGAAAAAGCTGTCATTGGCTATCAGCCAAGGGGGTAAGCCTCTCCCCGGGACGCGTAGCTCCAATGGCGCCATTTTGATGCTAACAAGCACTCACCCGCCGTTAGCATTCCATTGACTCCCATTCATTTTGATGTCACTTTGACAGAGAATAACTTTACATCTGAAGCGTTTAAAGACTTATTTGTCCGTTGTTTATTTCTAAAGAAACACGACAATGTATAAAAGGCTCCATTATCTTGTACCTCACGTTATGGCTCCGTAGCAGACGTTTTTGTAAAAATAGGCTAACGATTGGGTCATAACCACGCGACTAACTGTCGCATAGTAGAGGAATTACCGTATAGTACAGGAGAAGCTCTCAGGCAGTTTGGACTTACATTAGCTGTTTAAGTTTAATTACTAATGTTAACTATCATTTTAGTGATCAATAATTAGCCTGTGCCTATGTTATCTCCTTACATATACCTACGCTCTCCGTCTCTGCTAGATTGGGAATGATTGAGATTTCTCTTGGCACAGCTACCAGAAGACTTCCAACTTTCAGACAGGTTGCTCACGTCACATCTACGTCTTCAAGCTCAGTTGGAGGCTGCTCAGTAACGCTCAGCCATCACCTGAAAAGATCTTCTAATATCCTTCACTGGTCTCCGTAGAAATCAACGGGGTCACATTGTCCATTTACTGTCTATGCTATCAGCACGTTGATGTTTTTTTGTTGTTCAAAAATATTCTATCAAAGTTCTACTGACGAATAACTCAAAGTAAAAATGATATACATTTTTTTCACATTTGTATTCGCTTACATGCCTGTTGGCTTATTGTTGTTCAATGAGGGACTCTATTAAAGTTCTGCTGACGAATAACTCAACATTTGCTTGAATGGGACTTTTGGGGAGGGGGAGGGGGCATAGGGAATATGTTTATTGTATTCAACATTCATGTTTTTTTGTTGTTCAATGAAAGAATATCAAAGTTCTACTGACGAATAACTCAAAGTATTTACTTGCATGCCTATCTGCTTATTGTTGTTCAATGAAAGAATCTATTAAAGTTCTACTGACGAATAACTCAACATTTGTATTCACTGTATATGCCTGTCTGCTTATTACAAAACAAAATGTTTATATTTATGTTTGTATAAGATGGAGTTTGTATGAATAACCAAACATTTCCAGTTAATTCTCGTAAATTACCATTAATTCCCATAATTTCCATGAAAGTTTCCAAATTGGAATGTTTCTAAAATTTCCCAGCTAAACTTTCCATGGAAAGTTTCTGGAAATTTACCAAAAAATGTTCGCCCCTTTGCAACCCTAAAAATAATTGAGATAACTCAACTTCAACTCCAGAGGGAGGTGGACATTTGGCTAAAGTTGGGACTGGATTTTATCACCAAAGAAAAGTGAGTTAGACGACGCTGGATTGACCTTGGAAAAACAGAGGGAGGGGAGAGGAGTGAAAGAGAGCATGATAAAGTGATGCTATTCACATTCATCTCAGATTTAGGGAGAAAATGCAGCCAAAGAGAAAAAGACAGACAGCACCAAAAGAGGTGTGAAAGAGGTGGGAAGTGGTGATGAGACAAAGGGACGTGATGAGGAATTGCTTCAATTAACCATTACAGGCCAATCACTCTCAATCAAAGCATCTCTTTGTTCTCCGTCCTTGTCAAAAGAATATCAGTTATAAGGGCCCCCTGTGGCACTGCAATACAATCCAATCTGATGAATGCCTTGGAGAGGGGTCTTAGAGAGCATCAGCTTGATTACAGCTATTTGATGAGAAGGAGCCACCAGGGATTTTCCGTGCAGAGAGCGAAGCAGAGGTGAGGGAATTTGTAAAGTGAGAAATGAGAGGTGAGAAAGACTAACTATAACAAAGGTTGAAGATTATGTCTCTTATTTAGCAATATTAGACAGCCGTGTTGACATACAGTAACATCAGGATGTGGTGTTGTGTGTGTTTGTGTGCGTACGTATGTGTGTGCGTACGTGTGTGTGTGTGTGTGTGTGTGTGTGTGTGTGTGTGTGCATACTGACTGCTAACACCTGAACCCCCAAGAGTACAGGAAGCCAGCTGTTGTTCAAGTTTCCCTTCTACAATAGTTTCCCCCTTCAAATGTTGACAGCAAATCTGCCAAAAGAGCAGCCTCTATGGATCAAAGCGAGAGGAATTGTAAAATTGTATAGGAAACAAACACATCGGTGTCTGTCAGCCGGCGAAACAACCACCTAAGTGCAAAATAGGCAAAAGAAACCTATTTAAAAGATCTATTTATGGAGGAGAAAACATGTGTGCATGTATGGAAGTTCTATTTATGTCTGAGAAATGTCATACAGCCACATGTGCATGTCGTGTATATGCATGATGAGATTGCCAGCAGCCTGAAGAGTAAGTCATTCAATCTGCCCTCAAATATCCCCAGGCTCCGTGGGTGTTAATGATATGGACTGACATATTATTACAGCATCTAAATGATGCTAGCTGTAGCTGCTTATAGCCCAAGGCGCCTCTGTACAAAGTAACTGTGTGTGACTGACAACTGAATGTAGACAGATGGACAGTTTCACCTGCACAACTGGCCCCAGTGAGGGACTTGGCCATAAATAAAGTCAACCAAATTAGCTGAGGACAGCCTGGAGGGTTCACTAACTGCTACAGTCCAACTGGAAGTGAAGCTGAAGAACACATTGTTTCAAGTCTTTAGCTGTTTGTGTGGCTTACTGTTTCCATTCATCATTGCACCTTGAGAACGCACAATGCTGTTTGTATGTGAAGGTGTGAATATATGTGAAGGTGTCCGCATGTCCCTGTGTGCAAGCCTGTGTGGGTGTGCGTGTGTGCAGTGAAGTAGCTAGGCGTGAAGATAAGGCATGGCAGTTAATCACATTGTGCGCATATGCAAATATAGAGCGGATAAATCAGTGTCTGCAGATGAGAAACTCACACTCCCCCCCACACATACACACAGACAACTTTCTTGAAGACACTGAGGTTGGCCATGTGTACTAAAGGGTGGGGTGGGGTGGGTGGGTTGGTTGTGCACTCAATCTCAGCACTGTGAAATGGCACCGTGCACCATACTGATTTTGTGCGTGCACGTGTTTGACTGCAGGGCTGTGCATGTTTGTGTGAGTTGATACAAACGTGTGTTTCTCACAGTGTGTATGATTTCACGCCTGCATTAAAAAATGACAGTCACGAGTATGACTAGATTACGCTGCCATCAATTGTACACTGGGATTCTGTACACACTGCATCAAACACTGCTCTGTGATCTCTCAGCACTGTAGTACAAGTGCTGTTTCCAATGGCTCTTATTTTTTCCCAATCAAACACTTATCATCAATCAGTACAAGATAGCACCATGAACAAGGATGGGTGTGTATTTCTGGTAGATCTTTGGTAAGCACTAATAATTCATGCCTCTTGTAATTAATTATTCATTAAAGCCCCACAGAACAGACAGTGGCTTAGTAATTAAGTCTGAATCAGACACTGTGGCTCATCTAATTATCAACCACTATAAGTTTGTTAACATATTAACCCGCATTAATTAATAATTGATAGCTGCCTTTTTTTTTTTTTTGCTGTTCCCGACTACACATGTATGGCGAGGTGAGTCATTGTGAGCATGCAGAAAACTGGAAGGAGATTTTGCAATAGTTGCATGCAAATTTTTGTGTGAATAAACTTTTTTTTGTTGTTGGTGAAAATATGCGACTTGGCAGTAATTGCCTTGTTTGATAGCAAAAGAGAGATTCAAAGCAATCACAGAGGCAGCAGACAAACTCAATTATAAAAGCAATTGAAATGCTTTGGACTAGAAAGCTCCATGAAAGGCTGAGGGGTTTGGATCAGTGCAGAGCGTCTGCAGATTATGTCGCACTGTTCAGAACATCAAACAAACACAAGGAGGTCTATCAATAGAGGCTCTTTTACCAAACACATCATCGCAACAACAAGCCAGTGAGGCTCTGCAATGGTTGAAAGAGAAAATGGGATCAGATGGGGGGAAACAAATGTTTTCATGAGTGAAAAAAGTGGAAAAGAGGCACTAAACTACTATAGATTGCAAATCTCTATGCACAGCTTCCACCCAAATAAAGTTTTCCCACATATAGTACAAAGACATCACAGTAACTGAGCCAGAGGCAACTCCAGTACACTCTTCATCACAGATAGTTGGCTTTGCAGCCATTTTAGATTTTTCTTCCACATTTCCTAAAAGAACTGCGTGAGTGCTTCCTTGGAGGGAGGTCTGGCCACTGGTCTCTTGGAGCGCTGCAGGTGATAATGGTACCGAGCTACAAAGATTTACTGGCTCTGTTTTCCCATCCCCATAACAGCAGCTGACCCCCCCACACACACACACACACACACACACACACACACACACAGGCAGATACAATTTGACTGCCAAGCTGAACTGTGCCTGCCACTATCACTCTACTTATTCATCTTTCTGTCTGTGTTTTAAGAATCACAGCAGAAACAACCTGCATGGGTTCACTATCTCTCCCCTAATCAGAGCCCTCTCCAACCCCCCAAACCGAGACAAATGCTTCCATCTGAATGTGTGCGTGTGTGTTGGGCATTCACCTCGAGTAAATGCAATTTATTCCTCCACAGTGGCAAAGCTCCACTCCTCCTGTCAGCTTGCCAGGTTTCCAGTGCAGGTTGACAGGCAAGCTGCCAGCAGTGGCCATCTCGCCCAGTTAAAGTGACACACGTGTCACATTTCCCATGATCACACTGACGTTGCCAACCCTGACATACCTTTAACAAGGCACCCATAACTAACTCTATGTCCCTTTACTGGGAGAAGCAGATTAGGTCCAGGGACCCAGAGGCTGTCAATCAAAAACATGCATGTACAAGCACACTGACTCGCACCGACGTTGCACCTTTGATGCGCAGGCTCAGCCTTTGGCCTTGAGCTCGCATCTCTTATTGACTCTAGGGCTTCATTACACACACAGTGAGCTTTAGTAATCTCTCTGAAGCTACCCTACACACTCTGACTACAAACAAGGTAGCTGTCAGTCTGTATAGTGTTCTACCGAATACATTACTTGAAAAGCAGACGTTTTACAGGTAGGGACTGGTTTTAAGTCAGCATAAATTTGCCTCTACTAAGCCCATAGAGAACATTTTCTTTGGTCCTTAGCAAATGTTGGCAGTTGGCTGACTATTTCCCTTACACAATATCCATGAGTCCTCCTCTGACCCAAGGTGATTAGGACGCAGACTCTACTTTCTGAGATGCATCCCTGTTTTTCAAAGTAGCCTAAGTTAGTCTTATCCATTTATCTGGTGGACAATGAAGTTCCAGCCACATGACATTGCATGGCATTGGGCTCACAGCAATGATCCACCTAGCGCTGCCTTCAGGTCGTCAAACTATGTTTTATCGTATCACCGAACTTTTGGCTGGGTGTTTGGCTCAAGGTGACTTTTCATTTCTGGCCAGTAACCATATGCAACAAGTAGAAATAATGAGGTGCCTTTATTTAACCTTATAAACACAATTCTTGTGCTCCAAACTATCTGGGCATATTTGATTTACTGTAAGCAGCAAAGATGCAGAAACAGGAAGTGAGTCGTTTCTCCAAATTGATTTTTCTTATAATTAAAAAATTAAAATGTATGAGTACTTTCAAAGTTACTGGTGATAGATTTCAACCAATCCTGAAAGTGCCACCACCATTTCAAAGTTGAGATCATATTTTGGGCTGTGACACACTCATGTATTGAAAACTTTTGTTCCATTTGTCTGTAGGCCCAGAGAGAACCCAGTGAATGTAGTTTGATCAATTTTAGCCAGTTAAATCAGCCACTATTTTGTGTTTTGTTGGTGTCGACAGCGGAGTTCTCATTCTGTTCGGAAACAGCTTATCATATTCCAGACTTCACTGAAAAAACATTTGCACTAATGCTTAAATGACCCATGTCTATATTACCCGACTACATTGTGGTAGGCCTACTGCAAATAATGACTATACAAAAGTAATGTGACCTTATTATAGAGCAAACCCATCTTCCAGAGCTTTCACACCAAAAGCCTGGGTGCAACATCGCACAGAGCAACATTATTTCCAGTGGAGAGAGTAGCTGTGCTCTCCTGGCCAGCTGTGATTTTCCACTAGGTTTGGCAACCAAAGTTCAACTAAATTCAACTTTTATCACAAATATGTGGAAGTTGTGACAGCAACAATTTCACTGCATGAAAGAATGGAGGAAGATCATTTTGCACATTTCTGTTATGTGAACTTCTTGCCCCGTTCAACGATTTTCAAACTTCAAACTGTTTGGCTGTGACTTAAAGTTGACCTCAGATTAAACTGGTTGAAACTTTGGCCTATCAGTAAGGAAATGCAGACACATATCACAAATTCCAATGTTTTACGACAGTATCTGACAGAGTACTGAGTGTAGAGAGTAGAGCATGACATTTTCATCAGTCTTATAGTTAACATTACACATTCAAGACTATGCATGAATGGGGAATTTTCAATGAAAACATACTCTAAAGCAGAGATCTTCAACAGGGGGTCCTCAGAGTCTTATATCGGAGTCCTGAGAGTTTTATATATATATAAATATATATATATATATTTATTATTGCATGGGGGCCTCCAAATTATTGTTAATTTTTGAAAGTTTTTTCAAAAACGTCTTAACATGAATGCAACATATTATTAGCAAATATAAATCTCCACTGATGATAGGCTTATTGGCCTATAGGTAAGTTAGTCACTAAGATAGCCATCTACAGATACAGTTCATCCTAAGGATTCACTGTGCCGCATGTATGTTTAACATCAAAAGATGTATAAAATCATGCTGACAATTATTATTTTAATAGCTTAGTAGTCCATGCAAAAAAGGTATGTATAAAGGCTTTAGGCTGCCCTACACGTTACTGTAGGCCCAGTTTAATATACAACTTCATTTTATACAATATATGTAGTAGGGGGTCCCTGCTCCGTCTCTCTTTCAGTTAAGGGGTCCTTGGCCTAAAAAACCTTAAAGACCCCTGCTCTAAAGTAAAAGTACAGTATGTACTCTTCACCAAAACTTCATGAATTCATGTATGACAATGCAATAGATTCAGACGCAGATGCAGCAGACATCACATACTGCAGACTGTTTGCATATTTACTGCTGACTTTGTCACAGTCAAATAGGACATCAGCCATATCTCATATCGCAATTCTGCCTCCAATCATGTAAAAATTGCTCACTGGCTGGACAAGTCCTCGCTGCACCTGTGTGCTGTGTGCTTTGCTTTATGCTTTTTTACTTCGCCCTCATTTGCCGCTGGCAGCTATATTCTCAGCATTAGTTTTGGGAGAAAACAAGTCTCTGGCAAAACTTCTTATTGGGGCTGCTCACTAATGCATGTCTGTTGCACAAACCATTGCCGATCTTCTTATTATCATGGATGCTGCAGTGAGAAAACAAGCTGTGGTAGAATTAGCATGACCCAATGGTGTCTCTCTAATTTGCATTATCATAGAGTATGCTGCTGTTTGCCTTGCTGTGTGATTAATTCATGTGTGTATCATTAATGCAGGAATGTCCAGGGGCAAAGACAAAAGCTCGGTCAATGCAAAATGAAACACAGGAGCAGGCTGTTAAAAATTGCGCACACATATGCACAGACTCACACACAAACCTAATCTTAGAACTAAAAACACAGTGTGACTTATCTGATGCCCTTGTTTTGCGAAGTAGTGCTCTGTTTAAACCAACAGAAACAATGATAGTTGACCCTCTGAGACGTGAGGCAGCCACAGGGCCAGTTTAATATGCAGATGAGGTGTGGTGGGACTGCTGTACGCTGCAGGATTTTGATGCACAATGCTGAGTTCTCTCGGCCTCTCTCACTTTGTCATTTCATTTACTCGTGTTCTCTCTTTCCCCTCCATTCTCTCTTTTTCTCTATAAATGTCATATTATTTTTTATTCTCTGTTGCGCTCCCTTTCTCTTTTCACTTTCCTTCTGAGCTCCCTCTTTTTCCATATTAATTTAAAGCGCTCTCTCTTTTCTCTATTTTGTGAGACACAACAATCACTCTGCACTAAATGCTGTGGGAGCCAGAGGTAGAATAACAATGGCAAATTCATTCCAAAGTTATAACACAGAGCAGCTGCCATAGAGGCTGCACAGCCCTAGGAGATCTAACTTCACTGCTGCAGCCAGCAAATACAGTTTGGAAAGTGGCAGATTCCAGAAAAGTGAAATTCAGGCTGCAGTGATTAGAGCTGCGCAATTGCAGGACACTACCACTCATACGAGTCCACTGCTGGAGTAGAAGCAGGGGACCAGTGTTTGCTGAGTTAATGGTTTGAGTATGGGCTTGCTGACAGCATGGAATGCTTGATTCCCACTGATGAAACAAACTGGGAAACGCTCCTATGCACAATGTCATGTTTTCAGCCATTTCTGTAAATAAGACCGGCGCCCAATGTGTTATATTAATTTGCCTAAGCTGCTTATATGTCAACCACCAGCCAAGACAGATACTGTACAGCATGAAGCCTGGCTGGTCTGAGGTTGGTGGCAAAGCAGCGATGTGCCATGTAAAGCGTATTAACCCCTGGCTGTCGCTATTTTTTTAGACTCCCTTGCTGTTTAACATGCTAATAACCGCAACCAGTTTAAACCCCACTGCTTCATTCGGCACCGTGGCCCTGCCATCTCAACTCTGATGGCGTGCCTTGCAGCTGTGAGGCTGAGAGAGATGAGGACAAATGTGTTGTGTCTGTCTGTGTGGGGAATAGAGGGACACAGAGAAAGAGTAAAAAGAAAGCAGAGGAGGAGAGAAAAGAAGAGGGGAAGAAAGAGAGAGAGGCTGATGGGGCATGAGGGAGAAATGTGGTGGCAGCATGTCAGTTTCTGATAAGGGCATTAGTCTGCCCCCTGTGGGTCGGAGTGAGAGACTGACACGGCAAACACACACTACCATGTGTGCGCGCGCACACACACACACACACACACACACACACACACACACACACACACACACACACTTCTCTGCGGATATCAGCTTTGCTGTCTGGGACTAGTCCACAAATACCAGATAAGACCTGCACATGGCAAACAACAACAACTAAACTCTCAATCACTGGAGTCACTCTCTGAACTCTTCAGTCCAAACATACACATGAAACACAGTATGTTATTTTTTACATACATACAACTATTATTTACCGAATGTGTGTAAGGAAAAGAAAAAAAGAACCCCTTCATGTTGGGAACAGAAGGAGTCCTGAGATGCGAGCCAAGGCTGTTTGGGTCCTGCGGGACTGACGCCTCTTTCATGTCAGACATGGGATCCATCCTAAATGGAGCAAGGCCTTTTATTTACCGAGCTAATTGACTGCAGTAGTGCACGTGGAGCCAACTCTAAACAATGCCCCAGATCTTGTATTCATAAGTGAGTGTTCGAAGGACACGAGATAATCCCTGCAGCTTACGCTATGGAGGGACTATAAACTTGGGCAACAGCAGTGTGCTCAACAGTGCTGCAACATTGTTGGAGAAATTAAAATTATGGATTGATATTTCAACAACTGTTTGCAACGTTGTAACAATATTATGTGTCACAGCAGGCCTGCTGCAGCTCTGTCAACACCGGGGCACAGGGATGATTCAGCGGTGAGAAAGAAGAAAGGAAAGAAAAAGAAATGGACGGAGGGGAGGAAAACAAGGAAGGCTCTAATTTGGAGTGAGGAGCTCACCAGAGGACACAAGACAAGATCAATGACGGAGAATCACAGAGCCGCAGCTTCAAAAAAAGTAACGGACAGATATTTCTCTGTGAAGTCTACAACTCATTACCATTGGTAAGAGGGTGTGGGAGGAGGATGAGTCTGGGCTGTGGCAGATGGATGACAGGGAACCAGGGGGCTCCAGGCAGAAATCTCCAGAGCCTTTATAAGAGCTGGTTAGTCGGAGCACAATGGCCACAGAAGAGTTTGTGAAGTGCAGCGAGTCAAAGAGTATAAAATACCTGACCGTGCGTGAACGGGAGGAGTCTTGGGACAAAATATTCTATTACTGTACAAAGACAGAGATACAGCACGTTCAAAGGTAGAAGGGGGCATGCACAGAATAACAGTCTTCAGATCATCTGTCAGATTGTTACAGGAATCGGCTCCAATTTTGTTTTTCTCTTATCTCCTTCCTTTGCTTTTCATCAGCTTTTCCCTCTTGTTATCTTTATGCACTCAGGAAGTTAGGGGGAATAAAAAACGTCTATCAAATTTGGAGCTTCTTTGTATTTAGAACCAGTGACATTTGAAGAATGGAGACACTTCTGCACTACATTTGTTTACTGTGCTCCACATCGACTGGCTGTCTGCCTCCACTGTCAGGCTGCATTGCACGCACAAGCTGAGTGCGAGTGACAGAAGAGGCCATGTAGGACTGTGGGTGTAGCCTGAGTGACAGGCCTGGGGCTAAATCTTCTCTGTGACCCGGGGACTAAGAGGTGGCCAGGTGTGTGGGTGTTGATTGGTGAAGGCAGGGAACTGATTATTTCTTCTTCCTGGCTGCACATGCTTTTTGTGCAAAGGTAGCCCACACAAGCCCAATCTAGTCCAATTAAGCCTTCCCAGACTACAATAAAGGGC
Organism: Sander lucioperca; assembly: GCF_008315115.2. Classification (NCBI taxonomy): domain Eukaryota; kingdom Metazoa; phylum Chordata; class Actinopteri; order Perciformes; family Percidae; genus Sander; species Sander lucioperca. Next base: position 49,976,276 of record NC_050173.1, on the reverse strand, counting down.
ATCAGCTATATAATGGCCTGATTCCACAGATGCTAGGGTGGTGGGAATAAAATATAAAGCAGAACAATCTGTCATGTTAACCTCTGTAGTGTGAAATGATGGATGACAACAGATGAGACGCCTCACAACGTAAAACAAACGTTTCAGAATGTTTTATTTCTCCATTGTTCACCTACGTATGTGTGACAGCTTTGGACGCAAGATTGATTGCATCCATGGTGAGTTTAGTAACACATACTGTTGCTATCACACCACTTTAATCTACAGCATTTCTTTTGTATGTTTTCACTCTAAGACTAAGTGGTGGACAGGTAGTTCAATTATTATTAATAACAACACATTACTTAACTCACTAGCCAATCTATGGACGATGAACGATAGATAATATTGTTCCCTCCTCCTCAACATCGTTGATTAATTCTTCCTCTTGTCCTTTTCTCTAATTAATATTCACTGTCTATTTATTAAGATACAAACTAAAGGAAATATATAACTGTATACAATAAAACTACACAACTATGTCTTAAATATGTCTTATAAAAGCTTAAAAGAAGAATATTCAGAAAGAAAACGTGAGGTTGCAGCATATATACAGGAACAATAATGTGTTCTAGTTTAACTGGGATACATGAGATCATACAAACGGAATGTATCAAATGTATTCCTGTTAATAATGTGCAAAATATGAAAATGTGAAATTATCAACTGGCCACTTTATTTGAGCCATAAAAAAACATCTATATACAGTATATATACATCTCATCATCATCAATGAAAGTGACCCATAGAAATCCAAAGTTGTTTAGTGTAGTTAGTTTAATTGGTATGATCATTAGTGCAGCGAACCATAATCAATAGCTCAAGTTCAATGACCATAACAAAAATAGCTGAAATAAATTATATGATATGAATAAAAAATCAACAAAAAATTATTTTTTTTAAATTAATTTTTGTTCACCTCCCAACAGTAAAGCCATGTTGGTTTCAGTGTCCACGGTTGCACTTTGTGTTGACACACACTGTGCTACTACAGACCAGTGTGAAGGACAAAAAGCCTCCCTAGTGTCAGCTTTCCTGTGGCTGTCAAGTCAGAAGAGAGCAGTAAGACTTGTTCCAGCTAACAGGCGGAGAAGAAGAAAGGAAATAAAAATGTAGTGCTGTGCAAGACACATCGCTGGAATCCACTCGTGTCAGCTAATAACTAAGGGTATAATGATTAACCAATTTAAATCAACACTCCGGGCTTAATGTCTCAAAGAAGTGTGCATTAATTTAAACAGCTTGAACTGGGCTAAAGCTAGGAGGCAATCAGAGCTGAATCTGCAGACTTCTCTGTATTAGCAAAGCTTAATATGACAGGCGTATTTGGCTTTAAGTTTAGTGCCTACAAGTTCCATTTTCCACTGTAAGTCAAGGGAAGCCATGCTTACCCTATTAGTCAGGCTGTTATTGTCATTTTAATAAAAATATCAAATAATTTCCCTTTTCATATGCAAGGGAATGTATTAGGAATGTTTTTCTGTATTTTTATCTTGTAGATAGCTTTTACCCATTTTTTACTGACAATTTCTTCAAATTACAGAAACAGCATCCCTCTGGATTGCAATGTTGCAATCGTTGGGTCATTTTGCGTGGTGAAGAAGTGTGCTGAGCTGCTGCGGCAGAGGCATTTATGGCTGTTAGAGCCAGGGGAAGTTGGCAGGACTGTGTGGGTGTGTACAGACTGCTTGACTGACATCTCCCTGACACTCCTGTTTTGCTTTTTTGCACCACTTAGGGTGGGACAAATTATACCCTCATCATTCGTAATGGCATATGGAGTTTGGTGCCCTCAAATAATTCCCAGCACAGCTCCATCCACCTTCAACCTGATGCCACGTTTATATCATATTGGATGGATGGTAGTAACAGGAAAGATTCCCATTTTTAGGACTTGGCTGTGTGAGAGAACTGACAACATAGCACTATATTCATTGAATTTTAATTACTTTGAATGACAGGCATGATATGAGGCATCCATGTTTGTTCGGTTCTCAGGCACTTCTGTATTATTATTAAGTGCCAAGTCGGCTATATCAGAGCTTCCAGAAAAAAAGTCGAATTGTTATTACAAAGGTAATGGCCGGGCTTTGAAGTGTCTATTAGTGAGTCTGCTGCGATATGAGTCCTTCACTGTATTCATCGTTAATAAAAAAAAAAAAAAAAATGCTGATTCGCTGCAGAATGTTAATGCAAACATGGTGATGATGTGCCTCGAGGAACATCTTTATCAGGGACCTTTTGTGTCCAGAAAGTGACAGGGTCACAGAACGCTTCCTGTAGAAACAGGTTTTCTCCGAGCTCAATCAACTCAGTTTGCAGAGCAGCTGTGTTGACCAAGAATTCTGTGACATTTATGACAAGAAATGTGTTTCCAATACACAGCAGAAGTTGTTTTCCCAAGCTGAAGACCTCAAAGTGGGTTTGGAAATGTTCAATCAGCTTCTCCAGGAACTCAGCATAGTTCTGAAGGTGATTTTCTTTCCTCTGGTTTGTTCCAAAAGCTTTGGAAAATTACAGCATGCCCTGTCAAGTTTAAACACCAAGCCTCTCTAAAAAGCACACACCACAGATATGAGGTCACCGTGTTGTTTCTACCCTCAAGCTTGACATTAAAGTCATTGAGGTAGGATGTTACATCCGTCAGAAATACAACTGCTTTTCTCTTCATTTTGCATGAAACAAATTTAGCTCAGACAGAAAGGTTTGAAGCTCTGTGCAAATGGCCCCAAAATGCTCTAGTACTCTGTCTTTGCAGAGCAACCTGACATTGTTGTGGAGGAGCAAATCATCAAAGGTTGCACCGACCTCTGTCAGAAATGTGTCTCATCACAGATGTCGTGACTTCTGAGTACATTTCATTCAGGCTAGCACACAGAAACAGACTGGCGTATGCAGGGATATATCAGACCAGGGTGGAGAGTTTCTAATACCCTCTCTCTCCCTGTCATGGAAGGTGCTCCATCAATGCTGGCAAGTGAGAATGACTTGTTCCTTTTTATGCCATCACAAAGTTGCTGGAGCAAATCTTCAGCAAGAATCTCCTTTCGTCTTTGGTGCAGAGAATCCTGAGAGCGGTATCTGATTTATTTTCTCCTTCATTTCATCCTGTTGCTTCCCTTCTTGCATAGCCTCCATCATGCCACTCATACACTCTTTTATTAGCTCAGTGTCCAAAAAGGGCTTCTTGTGTTTGCCTATGACTCATGCTGCTCTCAGTGATTGACAATGCTGTGTCATTGATTATACAATTATTCTATATATTATACTATGGGCTTGATATAATAACTTCAATGTGGTTTAGTTTTGTGGCCCTTACCTCTGTGTTCTGGGGATAGTATTGTTCAAAATGGGCATGTTTGGTGTCGTAGTGCTATTTCACATTACCACCCTTCACTCTGAAGTTGTTCCCGATCCGGAATAAATTGTATTTCTGTCCAGATCTGGACCGGGGTCTGCCTATTGAGTATGTTTGCAATGGACCTCATTTGGACTTGTTAGAGCAAGAATAGCACAGGTGCAACTAATAACATTAATTATGGCCTCATTCTATTGAAGTGTCCCAGTAAGCCAGCATGCACAATACCAGGAAACAGGAACACCTGAATGGACTACTACCATGAATATAGTTGGATTAGTCACACCTGTGTTTTTCCTGCTGTGACATGGCAAAATGTCTGCTGTGGAAGAGGTCTAGCAGTATTTTGCTATCATTTCTTTAATAAAACCATAATTTTGTAGGAAATATTATAATTATAAAACCACATAAAGTAGAAAATAACTCCTATATAATAATGATAATCACTAAAATTGGATGACAGAAGAGTGGAAACATTAGTGTTGCCTGGTTAAATGAATTCATATATATAATAAAAATGCTGATGGCAGGGTTGAGAAATAGGCGCAACCAGCATGAGTCCATCAATCCATCCTAGCTGGTGTCAACAGTACAGGCTGCTGGTGGGGACGTGTGGGGTGTTTTTGTGGCAGAACCCAGTAGGTTCCTTGAACCAATTAAGCATCATTTTAATGCCACCGCAAATCTGAATATGTGAGGGCTCACAGTGGAAGTGCTATTTTACAAATTATATGAGGGCCAAAGCTTTAAATGATTGTCTCTTTAGTCAAAACATAACACAGGAATCAGTCATAACATGAATACTTGTGCAGGGATTATGCTTCAGAAAACTGATATCCTTTATAAACATATTTGCATTTTAAAGGGAAAGAAAGTCAGCACTATAATTTAGAATATAAATCTAATCACAGAGTGATTAGATCATGGAGTTGTACTGTAATTATGTTTTCTCTGACAAAATAGAACATTACTTCACTGTGGCTGTTATCCAATAATTAATAATTTAAACATTATTTAAAGTGTGGGGAGTCAGTCCAGAGTGAAAGAAACAAGTAGGTTTCTGACTAAGAGCAACCACCCACAGGAAGGACATGACGCAGGAGGAATTTATAGATACAGATATTATTTAGGATTATACATGTTGTAACACAGCATTACTTGGATTGATGGATGTGTTAATAAAAACCAATATAAAATGAGATTACAACATTGTCATATAACAATCCCACATGACTTTTTTCAAATACAATACTTCCAGGAGAAAAATAGATCTGGGATTATCAAAGTCAAATGGCAAAGTATGAAATAGTGAGATGTGGTGAATACATGCAGACTTCTGCAATTTAAGAAAAAAATGAAATCAGGAATATAATAAATTATTCAAAATGTCAGTTTGATGTGCTGCGTTAATACAAAAGCATTGACCTTCAGAAAACTAGTCATAGCCTAATCCTCCACCTAGGTGTACCAAATATGACTGAATACTGATCTGTGAGTACCGATCACAAATTCTCTATAGCCTGGAGGGATGATAAATGTATTTTATGCTCAGTGTGTAACTGTGAGCTGACTGAGAAAGTGACTTCTTTAGATGTAGTGACTATATTGTCCTACCTCGAGGATTATTGAGTGCAGATTCAGTGGCCTTCCTGCCCTCTCCACAGTGGCTCTGGTCAAAAGGTAGACACTGCTCCCCTGTCCCGGCCACTACCTCCAGGTTGCGAGATGGATCTTTTGGCTGTCCGAGGTTCCTCACCCGGTACACTCTGCGGCTGCTGGTGTCAGACACGTAAAGAACCTCCCCCATTGGATCCATGGCCAGGTAGTACTTATGAGCAGGGCTGGTGCTAGTGGGAGAAAGTTATTGGAGACTAAAGTTAGAAAGCAAAGATAGTTTAGATGGTAAAGGTAAATGGTCCAATGACATACAGTGTTCCATAGAGCATTTAGTTTGGGTTTTCTTGCGTACCCAAACAAAACACAAACTGACAGATTAGCCTAGTTTAAGAAATTACAATATTACCCAGCATTAATGACTAGACAACACCATCAATAGAAGTAAAGGCATTTAAAAGGGAAACAGGTCATCCCAGTGGATAGCATTTGTGTGAGAGATTTTGGGAGTAAACTTGTGCCTATGCTGACACTGCAAGACAAATGTCTTCCAGTTTTAATAGCACAAATGCCCAGAGCAATAATCTTATTATTAGGATATGTTTGTTAAGAGAAAATGTCAATATAGGGTTATGAATTCAAAGTATTCAACAACTGATTTATGCAGTATGTTCCTTGTATGTCAGTACTAACTAATAATCCCATGCAGTGAAGCCAACCGGAGCTAATCTCAATACAACTTCAAAATGCTTTTTAGATCATATTCAAACTACATGAAAGAAAAACACAGTCCGTGTCAGTAGGCACAAAGAACAAGGTGAACATTAAGTTTGTTCTTTTGTGGTGGATCTATCCACACAGTAACAATAATACAGTTAGGACGGGAGTGATGTGATCACATCACTCCCGTCCTTCAGAACCTCCCCTGGCTCCCTGGATGCGTTTCCCAACGCATCCAGTTTAAAGTCCTCCTCCTCACCCACAAAGCCCTCCATAACCAGGCTCCTTCCTACCTCACAGACCTGCTCCACCGCCACAATCCTGGTTTTATTGTTTTTAATTGCTTTTAATATGCTTGTTTTATGTGTTGGTTTTATTGCTTATCTGTTTTTAATGTGCTATATGTGCTGGTTTTTTGAGTACCATGAAAAGCGCTATATAAATAAAATGTATTATTGTTATTATTAATAAAACAATAAGTTTTTTTTCTGTTTAAAGAAACTTCATAATTAGACACTTTATTTCTCGAGCTTTGCAATAGAGAATCGTAATGTCATGTCTACAGCGAAGGAATACACTTTTAATATCAGGCTGGCTCATATTTGCTTTATTTGAAAAGGAAATGAAGCAGACTTGATGTCAGAGCCACTGGGCTCAGGGTTTAGTGTGTGCCCCTGTATAATGCTCACCTATAGTATCAGTTCAAAAACAGCATTATGCAGAAAGCTAGCTGCTTACAATTATGCCAGGAAGATGTTTTTTTGTGTGAGCCAAAATGTTAAGGTGCTATTCATATGTTTGTCAGCATAAATGTGCCTACATGTCAGGCAGAGATAAGGATACTTATGTACAAATGTATGTACAGACAGGATAAGGTTGAGAACAGCATAAGTCATGCATTCATAAATCCTACCAAAAGCTGCATCCTTATACAATACGTCTGTGATATGATACCTGTTGCAAGAGTGTAGTGGTGAATATTGAGAATGGGTTATGCTTTGAAGTTGTATGTGTTTCTGTTTTTGATTTTTTTTTTTCACATGATTTTCATGTGTTTTATTTTTTAAATATATATGATAGTTGTAAAATGTTGACTTTTACTACTATGGCACACAATGTCCAGAATAATTATATGCAAACTAAAGAGAGAGCAAAAGGAAAACAGAAGAGACAATAACAGGGAGTGGGGATAACATGCAGGAAAAGGTCCAGACCTAAATTAAACCCAGAACATTCATATAGCTAAATTTGGCCTAAGCAAAATGAGCTATATGGACACATAATTGTCTATTGTTCTAGCTGCTATTGTTAGTTCATGAGAGGTAAGAGTGGACAAAAGAATGGAAGTTTATTCAGCGTAAGGCTCAACAAAACAATACGTGTAAAAGACCATAGTATGAAAATATGTACTTTTGGTACCGTTTTAATAAAACTGTCGGTTGTCCTGAGTGTAAGCCTCAGGCTTTAGAAAGCCCATCATGAACACTGACTTAATTTACCCTTAATTTGACTGTGAGCTTTTGTATACTATATACTGTGTGTAGGAGGAGTGCGAACACTGTGGGCATGTAGCCATACAGAGAACACTTGCTTCTGCACATGTAGTCTACAGTTAATTAATTACAGAAAAACCTTTGATATTGTCAGGTTATTGTGGTATATTATTGAGGCTTAAACACAGTGTTCGCAGAAAAGAATTGCACTTTAAACATTGCAACTTATCGAGATCCAAGCAATTACTTTGAAGCATGAAATCCAATGTCAGCCACGTCTGGTCAAAGGATTCCTGCCAATTAAACCCAGACACCCTGTAAAAGCGCTTTTGTTTCCCTTAGTTTTTCAATATAAAAAAAGAGAAGTTACAAGGTCAAGAAACATATCTCCAATGTTATGCTACTGCACAATTAGTTTCCTCATTGTCTTCCTCAATTAGTACATTTACACTTTTTACAGACCTAAAAACCTTTAGTCACAGGTTACAAATCGGTTCTTATAATTACAGTGTGTTTGCTTTAGACAGTAGTTGTACGCTGTAAGATCATTCTGCCCTCACTAACCCTTACTCTCTAAAGAGAAAGCTTACGTTTGATAGCCTGAACCTTCTCCCAACCCAGAAAAAAAACACAAGCAACATAGGCAGCGGTGCTGTCAGTCATCTAGTCCATTAAGTGCATAACTGTTTACAGAGCTCCACACTGAACTGCACATACATAATTTAAACTTGATCCTAAGAGAGTTATTCACAGAGTTTCAAAGTATGCCACTGCTCCACGCAGCATATTACATTTGTTGGGCCCCTGGAAGCTACCACAAGCATTGCACGGTGCATATAACTGATTACAAATCACTTCACCTGTCTTTTCCTCAATTACATGCTCACAGCTCCAAATACATTTATCCAGTGCAAGGGAAATGAACAACAATAACAACCACAGCACAAACAATCCCCCCTTCTTCATTCTATACAAAATAACAAAACAGTGATCAGAGTTGATAGACACAGTGATCTAGCTGTTCCTGACTGTCTCTGAATCGACCGTGTGGGCTCTCAGATAATATTGTAGAGGACTTCCTCCCCTATTTGCTTTACTCCTCGCTCAAACTCTTGAAGGGGGAAGAATAGACAATGGTTTTACGCTGAGTACATCCCATATTGTCTCCCCTCGGAGAACACCTTGTTTTGAAGCCCCGCTGGCTGATAGGCACTTTGCTGGGAAGAATGTGGAATGAAAAGCTTTGAAAGCTGAATATGGATGAATAATTAATGCATATGACTTGGGAGAACAATAGTATAGAATAAAAGAGAAACACTAACATGCTGCTAACAGTAAAAAGCTGCTGCGGAGAAAAAGGAGGAAGCAGGAACTAAACGAGAAACCTCCAGAGTGAGGAAAGGATATCCAAAGTGCCTACAGAATCCAGTTCCTGTACGTTTACACCTGTGGTTCCCAACCTAACCTAATCTGACGCACCCCCACAGCTCTGTCCGATTAACTGGGTCCCTTCATTGACACCAACTGTCAGGTTCCAGGTATTGTTCTATGAACTGATTATATAAAAGTGGGTATAATAGTGGATGTTACAATCATGTTTTTCATACAGTTGAATGGTTTCACTTGGAGTGACAGAAGCTAGGCATTTCAGCCATTTAGTCATTGCTTTTAGCTAGTTGTTTCAACTGTTTATCTATTAGGCTAACTTACCTTTTTAGCTATTTCAGCTTTTTATCCATTAAAGCACAAATCCGGCGCAAAATGAACCTAGGGGTTAATAACACATGTGTACCGAGTCGACCGTTCTCTGGGATTTGTTTTCATGCTAATCAAATGTGACCAGTTTTAGCGCAAATCGCTAATTAGCTTATAACGCTAGTCGTCGGGGCAGAGGGTAAAGTAAAAGGAAATCTCTATTTCTATATCACTACCAAGGCTCACAATATCACCACACTTCCACAGTAGCATAATGAGGGTCCCTACATGTAAACCGAAGCATTGAGAACTTTGTAAGTGTACAGACAGTTTATTAAAAAGATAGTTTAGAAAGACTGTACCGTTCACGTATACAGGCGGGCGCCATCTTGGGAAAACAGTCATGACCAGTTGAACGACAAACGCCGTGTAACCAGTAACCAGTCACATAGCTCAAGGACTGCGTTCGTGTCACATTCAATTAGCATGAAAACATATCCCAGAGAACGGTCGACTCGGTACACACGTGTTATTAACCCCTAGGTTCATTTTGCGCCGGATTTGTCCTTTAATTTTAGATATCAATTTCAACTGTTTATCTATTACATTTAACTATCTATTTTAATCATGTATCCAAACGTTTAGCTAACTGTTTCAACTGTTTTTCATAACTATTAGCCATCATTCATACACTACTTGTAGCTAGTTGTTTCAACTGTTTATCCATTAGGCTACTTTTAGCTTTTTTGGCCATTTATCCATTACTTTTAGCTATAAATTCCAACTGTTTATTTATTACATTTAACTATCTAATCTATTTTAATGTTGTCATTACTTTTAGCCAACTGTCTTAACTTCGTCCTGCATGCTAACTAGTTTCCACACACTCTTAGTAGCACCTGCAGTGTTTGGGTGTTTCTGGCTGGTTATATTTTTTTTCAAGCTTGATTTCTATTTCATTAATTAGTGAAGCTGCTTTCACAATCTTTGCACTTACCCCCAGGCAACTGTTGAAGTACCCCCTGAGGTACCACTGGTTGGGAATCACTAGCTTAGGCTATAGAGAAGGAATTTATCACGGTTTGTGCACAATAGGCACATTTACATGTTCACACTTGCAGACATATGTACACACCCACCCATACAGTACAACCATAAACACACAGCCAGGTTATCCTTTTTGCATGGTTGAAATCTTTGGCATGCTAGAGATATGGCAAAAATCCTCTCTCAGATAAAGCCTCTCTGTCTCTCTCACAAACACCTACAAGCACACAAGCATACAAGCACACACACACACACACACACACACACACACACACACACACACACACACACAATGGGCTTGATATAACCCCTGATAGCGGCACACACGCAGACAGACACGCAAACCTCCACACACATACACAACACAAACCCTATAACATCTGTCTAATCTTCTGTCGAACATGGTGTGTGGAGCTCACACCACCATCAAGGCTCGGGGCCAGGGACGATGTCGAGGCTATGCAAGGCTTCAGGCTTTTAGAGCGGCTCAGGGAGTGCATCCTCCAAACAGACTTCCAGTAATCCTCTAAAACATGAAATCCTTGACATTTTGGCTGATTTCCAATTTATAAAATGTAATATCGCCTAGTGAAATTTAAATGGGGATTTGATAGATCCGACTGCAACCTGAGTATATGCAGATTTTGAGCGTGGTTTGTGTGGGAAGGGGAAGTCAGGTCAATGCAATTATGCAGCAAACAAACTGAGATAAAGTGCTGTGAGGCATTTTGCAACAATGTCTTTTCTGTCTTTTCTTTTGACACACTTTGTGTGTATGTGTGTGTTTTGTGCAGGAATATAAAAGGAGGTGTTAATCACTAGTTCTCACCTGTGTCTGGTGTCCCGGTTCCTTATAAGCCATAAAGGAGCGTTTCAAAAAGGAGAAAAGAGAAAGTGAAAACAATCATTTATGATGATAATTATATAATATAATACACTCTGAATTTCATAGGCTACAATGAGTCAATTTTCTCCTCATAAAATGAGATTAGGGTTGATTTAGATGGCTGTATTGTTTCACATTAAATATTAACCTAAACAGGAAGCTTTTTGGTATTTCCTCCCAGAGGACAGGGAAGTATCAAATACAGACACTATGAAACCTCCGTCTGAAATAGAAATATTAGTCAGAGATACAATAATAACAGATAATGAGAGACTAAAGTTACATAATGAGAACACTTTACAGGACAAATGTGCAATCCCATCGAGATTCTACGCTTGAGAAAATACAGAAATAGAGAATGTCGTGCCTGCAGCGCAGTAGGAGATATCACCATCATAATCCACAGAAGAAATATCCTTGTTTCACAGCAAAGACTTTCAGCGCTTCTCACATCCTTAAAAGGTAGATTAGAGTCTGTGATGTCTGAACCTCACACACTTGCTTTCTGCATGAAGACGAACTTCAGAATGTATTCTGTTGAGATCAAACAGATCACAACCGCAGATGCCAACCAGAGCTAATGCCATACTAACCCATATCAGCCGAGCTAATTTTGTTCTAATTGTGTTCAACTCAATCCAGTGATCAAAATCCCACTGCTTCCCACTGTGGGAGATCCCTATCTCTATCTACGAGTCTACTCTTATGACATGCATTCCCCACGAGATTATGACTCTCACTTGAGTTCCAGTATGGTTCTGGTGTATCCATCAGGATGGACTCTGCGGATGAAGTTGAAGTCCCCCACGTAGAGGGAGCCGTCGGGGCCGCTGGCCAGTGCCACGGGAGCAAACAGCATCATGTCCCGAGCAGCGCCGCTGCAGCTTGGACCGCAGGGGACGCTCCGGTAAAAACCATTCCCCATCACGGTGCTGATGACAGGAGGCTGCTGGGAGAGGAAGACGTTCTCCCCGTTTCCCTTGTGAAGGATTCCTGGGGAGGAATGCAATTAATACCATAAGCCCTGAAAATACTCTTTCTTCGTACTAAGGGTGATGGGATCCTACACGAACACAACATTTTCCACTTAAATTTGAGCTTTTCACATGACAGATTATCTGTATTTTTTTTGCTTTGTCTAAACTCCGGGTTTAACAGTATTTGGATCTAAATGTGATTTGGTTGTTTTGCTGAAGAAACCACACCCACAGCACATAGCTGAGTCTTTGAGTGTTAAACTCTTAATAATAATAACTACTGTTATTTCTTCCGGAACAACTTACACTGACATTTAGTAAGAACTATATCATGTTGTAGGGAAGTTAGGGAAGTTACGCAAGTTAAGCAATAGATAAACTTTTTGGAGAGGCTTTCGTAGTTGTGTGAGATTTTATGTACTTCTTCATGAATGTTTATAAAGGTTAAAAGGTTATATTGTAGTATTCTGATCCCTATTTATTTAGGATACACTGTACGTGAGTCAAATGAAGCAAAATGTCAGTGTTGTTTCCCAAAAGAAAAGGGTGTATTTGAAAAAAAGGGCAAGTGTACACGTTTGTTCTCACCACTGCGTATGTTGAGGGCATGGTGTTTGTCCACAGACCACCCCCCCAGGTTTGAGGGGACCAGTTCAAATCCCTGCATTAGAGCAGTCCTCCTCTCCCAAAGGATAACGCCAGGACAGGACTCGTACTCGTAGCCGACAGATACTGAAATGCAAACACACAAAAGAGGGCTTGGTGTTACTTAGTCTCGTTTTGCCAGACCATCATCCACATGCAAACATGCTCTGGTTTATTGGTATTTCTTTAAACCACATCACAATCGTCTTGGGCGGTGCTAAGCTCCAAACGGTGCCTCTGCAAAATAGCCTCGGGAAGGAACTTGTTTCGGTCAAACGTGTACGATCAGAAGTAGTTTTAGTCGTGCAACAGAAAACTCAGATTGGACAGATAGTCTAGCTAGCTGTCTGGATTTACCCTGCAGAGATCTGAGGAGCAGTTAACCATAGTCCTCAGAAATCATAAACTCATAAATAAAATTCCAACACAAAGAAAGTGGAAGGTACCGGACATGCAGCCAAAAAGACATGCATCCGGTGGAATTTCCTGCGGCACCGGAGCAATCCCGGAAGTGGAACATCATGGATGTAGACTAGATGTTACTCACAGTAATAACTATGTGCTGGAGACCTGCTGTGTCTAACACTACAGTATGGTACAGCAAAATGACTGTATGTGGTGGCATCTGCCAGACTTAACACACAAGCTCACACATTATCTCTCTTGAAACTACACTGTCTTGAGTGGTGAGACAGATGAAAGGCCTGTGGCGAGACCTCATCAGTGTGTGTGTGTGTGTGTGTGTGTTTGAGAGAGATCGGGGAGAAGTGGAGTCATAATCAGGAGCAGCCCGTCTTCATGAAGGAGCCCTAGAATTAGCTGCTTGGCCTCTTAGTTGTAATGATACGCTTTGCAGCTTCCCACTACAACTATCAACAGCTTTTTTTGGCTTGGCAGGGTTTAATACGTTTCGACAGTAATTTACCACTTCAGACTTGGAATACGTTTAAATGCAGGAGGTGACAAAGCTGTGGGATCTTTCGAAAAAAGTAAAACACACAAACATACTTACTTTCATGTAATTCTGAAACAAACAATCACACATGCATACAGAACAGAAACATATGCACCAAGTCAGACCTGAGTACATTTACTGTACACTGTACTGTACAATTCTAAAGGATTTGAGAATTCTTTTATTTTTACTCCACTACATTCATTTGACAGATATAATTACTTTGCAGATACATATATACAGATACATTTATATATAAAACATATTAGCTTATAAGATACTTTATGATACATTATTATACTTTGTAGAAGAGACTGCCAAACACCAGCAGAAGTAGTAGTTTAAATGAGCTATTCTTCAACCAGCCACAACATACAAATTCAGATATAATAATGCAATACTATTATATATAATAATACACAACTATGAAATGAGCTATCATGTATATCTATGCATCCATCCTCAACCACTTATCCGGGGCAGAGTCACAGGCAGTAGGTATTCCAGACGTCCCTCTCTCCAGCTATTATGTATACTCAATATATAATTAATAATCTCCAACAGAAACAAATCAACATTAGCATTTATTTGGAGTCGTGTTTCCAGCCAACTGACAAATGTGAGTTCAATATTCACTCTCCTTTCGCTTACCAAATATCTGGCTCTTCAGCAGCTGAAAGCTACAATCACAAGCTAGTTGCTAACTTTGTCTGCCGTTTGCTGAGAGTTGCTAGGAGGTAGTGTGTAATGGTTTCATTAGAGCTTTTACACTGAAAATAGCTGCCTGCTGTCTCTGGAAACAACTCTGATGATCATTTGTGGACTGGAAACAGGGTCTGAAAGTAACTTTCTTTACTGCCTGCCACTGTGCCAGGTAAGTTGTTTTTTTTTTGTCTGCCACTTTTAAAATCTATGCGCTAAATGAAGGAATGACATTCAGATAATTTAGACATAATTCACTGTTATTTAGAGTCCACCGTCACTCTCTTACTCTCGAGTAATCAAAACAAATATGGTTCTCCGGCCAATAGCGTTGTCTTCATAGAGCAGTAAGCGACTTTCAAATGTGTAGCTTTATCCAATCATAAGCTAACCTGACTTAATGTGTCTTTCTGTTGTGATTTCGCTGTCTGCCAAAGTGGCAGATGACCTGATGATTTTACACACCACTGCAAACAATTCACCGGCATTTGGCTGGTGCTAATTTCAGTTCCTGATTGGAAAACCAAAACAGCGAGCTGAAAGACACTAGAACGTTATTCCTTGTGGTGAATCACTATGAGTGACACTTTTGAAATTACACTCAGTAGTTTGATCACTTGTTTGTATAAAAATATTAGTACGCAAGTAAGCATTTATTTATAACACATGCAGAGTTTTAAATTGCTTTGAGTGGCTGATGAGCGAGGCTTTTCATTAAAGTAACTTTTCACTGTAGGAGTTAACTTGAAGTAAGAAGTCATTACATGGTTGCTTAATTAACCTTAATCTTCTCTCTCTGCATGTTCTCTGCTTTCTATCAGGCGTGGGAATGTAGAAAGATGAAAATACATATCAATGTCTTCGAGATACATTCTGTCCTCTCTCTTAAAACATTGTGCCCTATTTGTTTCATGGTAATGTACAAAATGCAAAAACACTTTTAACTTACTGTATAATTAAAGCAGTAGAAGTTCAACACAGTGACAATTTGAAAAATCAAATGGCATTGCTTAAATGAAGATGATACTGTACAGTAAGGACAGCTTGACACATCTTACACAAAGGTGGTAGAAGAACAGTCGTCGCTGTCAATCACTGTTGCCACTGATCTCTCTTAACTTACTTCATTGGAAACCAACATGCGAGTGAATTGATGGGCACCCAAGGGAAACTGGGGAGCAAAGCCAGCATAAAGCAGTCCCTCCAGGATTTCGCGATGTCGTAATCGCGCCAATTCACGCGAATTCAACCAATCACCGCGAATTTGGTGCGACTCGCAATTTTGACCAATCACCGCAACTTTTCTGCAAATTTGACCAATAACCTGAAGTTTCCCGCGACTTCAACCAATCCCAGCAGTCCCACGTGCCGTCAGTATGTGACTCTGAGAGCCAATGACCAAGCGGGAGTGAGAATGGCCACGGGTTGATCATTTCCTTGTTTCTGATGAAGACGAGATGTGTGTGTGACTCGAACATCTCACATTTACCAACAAAACGTACAGAGAAAGACCGTGTAAAACATTTCAGACCGTCCTGCCAACCTGTATACATTTTAACATTAATGTACGCTGTAACGTTTTTTCTCTCTAAAGTCACTGAAAGCTGCTGCTATTTCAATCCTGTTGGCTCTCTGCAGTGGGTGGGGCTGCTCAGTTCCCTCCGTGACTGAAGCGCGTGCGCACACAAACACACAAACACACACACACACACACGGTGGATGCAGGAAAAACTGGACATGAGACGACACGATGACCTACATTGAGGACAGCTGTGCTCGTTATTGTAAGTGCAATGATAAGTTAAAGTCCAATAAGTACTTTATCAAACCGTATGAATGTGTGTCCCAGGCCAGGATAGGTAATTAACTAACAATGGAAAGATCAACAAGCCACTGACACATATGTTCAAATTTGATTCATTCAATAAAGTATTTTTTTGTCTTAAATCCACCAGCCATTTTCATATTATACCAACATTTGCAGCATCCTGAGCCTTTTTGGTAAGGTTACTAGGAAATCTCAGCCCAGTATTCTCCCCAAAACAAGTTTCCTTTTTATTTTTTAAAGAACAATAAAAAAAAAAAAAAAATCGCAACTTTTTTTGCAACTTTCACTGTCTCCCGCAACTTCATTGCAACAAACATACAAAAGACATCGCAACTCTTATCGCAACTTTTTACAAAAGCTCCCGCAAAATCAGGCATTTTGGACCGCAACTATCTCTAAAAAAGGCCGCGAAATCCTGGAGGGAGTGATAAAGACCAGTAGAGATGTTGGAATACATAAGTAGGAGCGCTCACATTATGAACAAATTCAGAAGTCCTCTTTAAGAGAAACTCTCGGCAGGCACACAGGGCCAACTTAAATCTCCAACTCAATGGTACAATCGATAAAGTGATTGGGGAGGGAAGATAATATGTAATTTGGGACACTGGGGATTGTGAAACAGAAAAAGAAACCGTATAGTGTTGGAGCAAAGTTCTTAGTCCAGAAACTATCCCTTAAGTACATTCAAAGGTTCATTTGTTTCAATTTTGTGTGTCTTCAGCTCTGATAGGCTTGTGATCTTGAGTTTCCGAAGGACAGAAACAGAACTGAGAGGCACTGAGTTTGAAGTAAAATTCACGTGTCTTAGAATGTAACATATTTTAGTACTGTGTAATTTCTGACCCTTGAAGTCACATTGCACCCCCCTTGAAGAACCTGTTTCATGGCCTGGAAACCAATCCATCCTTATGAAAATGCATCAAAGGTTGCCATAAATACATTGCCGTCAGCAGGGACATTGTTCCGTTTCAAAAATGAAATTAATAATAACTACAATAAAACTGATTTCATTTGAGGAACAAGGCTTTTCCAGGACAAAACGGGCAAAGCAATCTCAAAGGGAAAGTGTCGGTGTTTTGAGAACTGCTTCACAACCGAATATGACTGTGGCTTTATTACAAGAAACGACACATCAGAACGCGTATACACACTCTCTCACAAACTATACGCATGCACACTATAGTACATAAATGCACACTCAATATCTCACAGGTGAAAGCTTTCATTCCCCTCTGTTGAAGCCTCGGGCAATGTGCTCACCCTAGCAAACAGAGCATGATCTCCCTTTCTCTTGTTCTCTCTGGTGATGTGTGAGCTCATGGAGTGTGTGCAGACGCATGCACGTGTTGCCGGATGTGTGTGTGTGTCTGTGTTAGCCTGTGTCGTTGTGGAAACAAAGCACCAGCGTCCTTTTGCGCGGGAAGGGGACGGAGGGGTCTGTAGGGGCTGCAGCCTCTAGTAAAAGAAAAATATGGTCAATTTGAAAAATAAACTGCTTTTCTACTAAAGTATCCTGATGTGACTGCATGCCTTTACCTTAGCTAAAAGTTTAAAAGGAGCTGGTCAACCCTAACTGGCCATAGCAAAATAACGGTGCAAAAAATAATATAAAATTGCATATTTCCTAAATTAAAGAAGGCTCTATGGAAAACAGGGACACAGCATCCAGTAGTGAGAGTGAGGCTGCATGTTAGCTGTACATGCCCAGGCACATTGATGCAGAATATACACAGGTTTTTACACTGCTTGGTTGATTTTATCCTGTAAATCCAGTGTTACCTTATTTTGTTGAAAAGGAATCATTGGGTGCTATGTTGGTATCTTGGTGACTAGCGGCCGTGAATCACAGTGGGAGGAGAGGCGCGGTAGAGGGTGTGGCGATGCCAATCAAGCGGCGCGCTTGATGCCAAGACTGAGTGTGCCTCACGTTCAGAGCAGGTCGACAGCTCAGCGTACTTGTGTTCCATAATATTTTGGTCACTTTATTTGTCAAAACACATCCATATACTGTCATCTTCTCTGAGAGCCCACAAACCGATTTGTTGATGTTTTGTAAGTTGTTCCACTTTTATTTTTTTTCCACCCAGCTGACATGTGATCATGTGCAGAATAATGATTAATGAGTGATTCTTACCCCCCTCTGTCCTCAGAGACAGTTAGTGACATGTACTGAAAGCCTTTCCTTTACTTTGGTAATTTGAAAAATAAACTGGTTTTCTACTACTGGTATTCTGATGTAAACTTGCATATGTCTTAACTTAAAGAAGGCTCTATGGAAAAGAGGGCTGTCTTTACAGTCATCTGAGGGCAGCAGGTACCTGCTCCATCTGCAGTCTCTAACGGGAGTGATGTTACACAGACCAGCTGGTTTTGTAAAACAAGCATCAGACTGTTGCAAAATAACCACAGAAACCGCCGTGATTATGTGCACATCAAACTTGTCGTTATGATGAATTATTCCACAGTTTGTACTGCAAATCAACAGGTGTGCTGGAGCCTGACACACTCATACAGTTCCATGAAATATTGAGGATAATTCTCCGCTCTTAACTCCCTCAGGACGGTCCATTCCTCCTTGATTCCAAACACGTTGTAACCGGGGTAACAGCTGCCTGCCTCATTTCTTTTTTATGAGTATGTTTGTAATTATAATACAGGCTGACCTGCAGCTGTGATGAGCAACATGATATGATGGAGATCATATTATTGCGGTGTCCCAGAAACAAAAGACCATTATTTTTAAAATTGAAAATGTATTTGTGGATCATTACCAGGATCATGATTATGTGGCAATACAAAGATTAAAGAGGTAACAAATATATTGTTGCAAGATATTAGTTTTGCAAACGATTTCAGGAAAAAAACATGCAAACACCTAGACTACATATTAAATTATACTTTTATTTTGTTTATGGCACTACTGTACAGTGGTATTTAACTGGAGAGGTTTTGTATAGATCATTGTGATGATAAAATTGCGCAGTATTACGCACAGAAAACATAGTGACCATCGGATTATTAACATGTCCACAAAAGTGAATCCAATGCTCTTATATAGGCAGTATATTTGAGCTGCTGTATTCATATACAGCAGGAGAATATTTATATATTCAGAAAGTCTGCAGGTCCCAGACATCAATAAGTTTCCTCTGAGGAAAAAATTTCTACAGGATTCTCAAACTTTCAGTGCATCATGACAGGGAGAGCTCTGTGTTAAAAGGGGATGAAAGCATGTATGAATATGATTGGCCATGATTGTCACAGCCTCTAATGCGCCCACCTATAATGTATGATAATGTGTTCTTTCTGATGCCACCCCGTGGCCAAGAGCACCACAGGAGCCTGGCCACGAAATTACCAAAAGTGCAATTGGCACGCTCCTGATGGGCAGGGCGCACTTGACTGTGATCTGGGCACTGCTGGGTTCATGAAAAATAAGCCCTTGGTGTCCTCTTGTGCGCACAGAGCAACAACAAACCCACCATTGGAAAAAAATATCTAATATTTATGCTGCCTTAATATTATTTCCACGGAAATTTCAGACTTTACCATAGAGAATGTACTACATCTGTCAGTTGCTTCTTCTATCTATCAGGGTAAAACATGGGTTGTTAAGAGAGAACAAGGGAGTGCAGGGGACGGAACAGAAGCAACAGGGGCGATCAGAGAGAATGGAGGAAATAACAAGCAGGGAAGAAAAGAGAGTTGAGTAGAGGACAGAAACACAGGAAACAGTGAGGGTAGAGGAAGATAGGAGGCGAGGGAAGGGGGTAAGAAGGGCAGGGGGGAGGTGGTTCGGCAAAGCAGGTCAAATAAAATAAATAAAAAAAACAGGATCATAGGAATTGAGAAAAGGTGAAAGATCAGGAGAGAGCTAGAGCAGATGACATGCAGCTCTAACAGATAAGGAGAGGAGGGGATGGATCAGGAGGAGAGAGCCTTGGAGAAATGCAATCTTTGTACGAGACCATACACTCGAGTGGACAAAGCTTCTGGTATGCCTGCGATATCTCAGTGCTTATGGAAAGCTCTCTCTCGCAGCTCCACTGTTTGTATACAACCTTCCAACACAGAAAGTGGAAACGTTATCTCTCAAATTACCAATAGAAAGTTCAAAAGTTAGAGCCTCGATTGCATCTATAAAATAGCTGTTTTGGCCATAATGAACCAAGAGGGCAATAAAACTGACAGTTATATATCCAGTGTATTTTTTTTTTCGCAGGTGAGAGAGGACATTGGGGAACAAGAGACAATAGGCCACATTCATGAAAACTTCCATTGCACATATTCATATTTTTCTCCATAGAGCCAGTTCTGTCAAAATGGTTCAGAACTGCCATTTCCCTGCCACTGCAGATTATATCATTACTGCCAGTTACTCTGCAGTACATTTGTCGAGCCAACTGCCTTTCCTTTCTCTCTTCTCACTACACCTCTAGTCTTCTCTGCTGTGTGAAGGTCTTGGAAAGGTGGTACAGAGTCTAAACTGCTCGCTGTTTGCAGGATCCACTTCCCATTGTGTTTATTACATGTTTTGAATTTCCTGACTAATGCTATCTTTTTACCTTTGCAGTTATCAAACCACTTTTATAGAAACTAACCTATTTATTGCAATAATTATGTATTATCAGGCAATCTGCATCTTTAATTTGCCAGCGGGAGACTGTCCATTAACAATCGGTTGATTACCTACCGAATGGTTAATCATTTACAATGTGACTTGCAATCAGGATTTTGTGCAAACCACAATACAGCCGCTCAAAGACCTTAAAGTTAACAGGAAGCATGCTACACCTTCTGCTCTATTATTGTTGTATTTGAGTTTTTCAGTGTTGATCAAAACATTTTATTTCAAAGGGTTGAAACATGATAGCCCTTCTTTTCTATGTATTTATTTGGTTTGCATCTGTCAGCAATTTTTTGTCTGGAAAAACTATGCGACTATGCTGTAAAAATATATTGGAGTGTCTCAATTCGGATACTTCCCTGAGTACTGTTATAATATCAGTTTAGTGTCTTTTGAGTAGTTAGCTGATAGGGCAAGTGCTGACAGCTGTGTGGGATGAGATTCATTCAGGAGATTGTCTCCGGCTGAATATAATGACGCTGATGGCTGCAAACCACACGTTTCCACACGGAGAACACTGTCGAAGACAAAGAAGCTGAAAGACTATTCTTGTTTTCCCACAAAACTACTTTTGTAAATACACCTTTTAAAACCTGGACTACAATAAGAAGGAAGAGCGGACCGGCCGGCGAGGATGCCGGCGAGGACGCCGACGAAGCATGCGAGGCAGCGGACCCGGAGCGACGCCGTGGTTACCGAAGCAAGCAGCCATCTTCAGACGTGAAACCATGCAGTGCTTGGGTGAGTCAGTTAAACACAGCACAACCCCTCTAGAAGTAGGAAAGACATGCACTCATACAGGCAACACGCAGGGAACAGTCGGGCTGGACGATTAATCAAAATTCTGAAGCTGTTATCAACGTTTTTTTTCCCATGACGATAATTTCGATAATTTTTATAAAACTGAAATGTGACTTTTTTCACAAGACATTTTCAAGCAATGTGTGCTTTCATTTCAATTTTATACATTTTCAATAAATAGCGTTTTCTACAATTATTTTAAAATCACAACAATAAGCACTTTTGAATTAGAAAAAATAATTCACCTTTAATATTTGAGCCTATTTATAGTACAAACCTTGCCAATGAACTATGAGGACAAAAAAAACCGAATCACAATTTTTTAAAATTATCGTTCATTTATTGTTATTGAGGTAAAATGTGATTTTAGATCATATGGTGCAGCCCTAGGAGACAGGGATGTTACCGGCTAGGCTAGCTTGGCTTTGAAACAGTACACTGTGTACACTATATACTCACTTGTGTAGTGCGTACATTTTTACAGGGTAGTGTTGTCTGAAATTGCGCATGACCATTATGCACTGACCAGAAATGACTACATATTTTTTTAATGGTAAATTGCAGCCGGGCCGCCATCTATTGTCACCTGACGAATATATACCAGCTTGTTTTCTCAACATCTGACTACAGTATAGTGGTACTTATTGAAAAAAACAAATTACATTTGTATAGTTTGGTTTTCGCCGTGTCAATCACAACCGCTTTCAAGGCAAGGCAAGGCAAATTTATTTGGATAGCACATTTCAGCAGCGGTGCAATTCAATGTGCTTTACATAAAACAATAAAACACAGTTAGAAATCAATACAAGTTAATACAAAATTAAAAATAGTTAATACAAAATGAAAAGCATTTCATACAAAATTAAAACAGTTAGTCAAAAACAGATTAAATACAGGAATAAAAGAATGAAATTCCCAATACAGTGCAGTGCAATGAATTAAACAAAGGCAGTATCGAAAAGAAAGGTCTTCAGCCTTGATTTAAAAGAGCTGAGTGTAGGTGCCGATCTACAGTTCACCGGAAGTTCCAGATACGTGGAGCATAGAAACTGAACGCTGCTTCCCCCTTTTTTGTTGTGATTCTGGCGATGGCAAGCAGACCTGTCCCTGATGATCTTAGAGGCCTCTGCGGTTCGTAGTTAACAAGTAAATCCGAAAGGTAATTTGGCCCTAAACCATTTAGCGACTTGTAAACCAGCAGAAGAATTTTGAAATCTATTCTTTGGGGTATAGGAAGCCAGTGTAGAGATTTCAGAATTGGAGTGATGTGATCCGCTTTCCTTGTGTTGAATATTGTTATGTATTATGTATGGCTTTCAGCTTCCTCGCCCGCCATATTCACAAGTTTGAAAATATGTTGGTGCTCCCAAAGCTTCTGCTACGTAGCAAAGATGGCGAGCGTTGAGAGTAGTGTCCAGCATTCCAAAAACTCAACGTTTCGACCGTTTTGAGTGCAGCATCCGCCCTATTTTAAGAAATAGTTAAATATTTTGAAAAGTATGCTTATTAGTTTTCTTGTTGAGAGTTAAATGAGAAGATTGATACCACTCTCGTGTCTGTGTGATGAAATATGCAGCGAGAGCAAGGAAAAGATTAGCTTAGCTGAGCAGACTAAGACTGCAAACAGGGAAGTTCAAAGTTCGCACCATTAACATCTCTCAAAGCTTGATAATTACTTATTAACACGTTACATTTTGTATGTTTAGTCCGACCACAAACAGAAATGTGAAAAGAGAGAGGACAGAGAACAAGTGGATGGATGGCATGGGAACCATGTTAACTGCACAGGGTCAGTGTCTAAGACCCTGAGACTACCAGGACGCCCCAGATGCTTTCCTATTATTCTCTTATTTAAGATAGGAATAAGAAAACATTTGGAATGAGACCCATTGTATTTTTATATTCTACTTACCAGTTGCATAAGTGAGGCCCCAGACCTCCTGGCCATACACGTCAGTCTTGTTCCAGACCAGCCTGTGGACCAGGCCTGGCCCAGCGGGATACCAGCGCTGGTACAACCTCCCCTGGACCGATGCACGGACATGCACCTTGGACAGACCGCCGAGCAGGGAGATGGGGGACAGTGGAGAGGGAGGTGTGAGGAGGATTCTTAGCAGCGAGAGGTAGCCTGCAGCACGAGTGCTCAAATAGCTCAGCTTCAAAAAGGCTCCAGGGATCGAAACTTCTTCCTGCACCGCCTAAGCAGAACAAGACAGAGAGCAGAGTAAGAAATACACGTGACGGAAAGAGGAGAAATCAGGGAATATTATAAGAAAGAAAGGTGTTCATTACTTGGCAAGAAATGGCTTACAAAGTAAGATGCAGTGAGTCCACCAAATATGTGTTAAAAGCTGTGTTAAAATGATAACATTTTCAAAAGGAACATTTTTATCGAAGAATGACAAGATATCTGTCTATACCATGAGGGTTTTCTTTTAAAGACAATGTATAAAAAATGCTTGTACATACCTTTCAGACTAGCAAATAAAAAACCAAGCTCATCTCTCTGATAAACAGTGAACTAGCTGCTGCAGCAGACATTTATACCTCAACCATAATATTTCTCTTGGCTAAAATCAAATATTGAGTCAGTGATTACCTGAAATAGAATACCTTTATTATCATTGCACAACATTGTACAATGAAATTAAGAAGCAAACCTGACGGTGCATTCGCACATATCAAACAGTAATTTAAAATAGAGAAAAACAAAAATATATACTATAAATAAAAGATATGTATAAGTTGTGACCTATAAAACAGTAAAATAGCTGAGATATTGCACATTCGCTGAGTTGTAGTGGCCATGTACAAGTAATAATTTGGGAATAAATACATACAAAAGGAATACATAAAGGTACAAATCAAATTATCTCTAACACTATTATCTCTGACACACTTTCATCAAAAGTCTAAAGGCTTTGATTCCATTTCTTAACAAAGGTGAACACAGTGGGTGTTACTAAGCTCACTGCGAACACTAAGTACTGTTCTTTTCAATTACTTGCTTGCTGCCTGTTTGTCCTGAGGTGTTATTCGTCATGAGGATAAAATGTTCCTTTATTGATGATCTGTTCCTTTCCAATCTCATCGAATTTTCTTACATGAGCTTGAACTTGTGCAGGCGATGTGTTGAGGATATGAATGATACTATTTTGAAGCAAAAACATCACGTTCCTCTGCCACAAAAGGATCGCGTGACCATGGCACATATCGGATACGACATTTTCTACATTTTCTATCACATGTCCAGATAACAACTTTCTGTGTACCGCGAGTTGAGTTGGAACTGAAATGAGGTCAGGTTGAGGTTTTGGTCACTGTAAAAAAAAAAAAACTTCTTGGGAGTCATGTTGGAGGGTAAATATATAATCACCAGTCTGACCTCCACATCTGACTTTCAGCCACCTAATTTGCTTTTGCGGTGGGGAAGTATAAGGATGGAGTACAAATTTCCATTTTGCTCATTCCTTATTTGCATGATGCAAATACGACTCAAGCTAAATTTGCAAAATCCTGTGAGGCCAGGCTGGTTTGTTGCTGAGCTGTAACAAATTGAGTTCTTACTGCCTGTCATCTGAAGACCTGAAGCAGTGCATTGTTACATGTTATATAGATGTTCTGGTTGTAGTCACAGTAACTAGTTTGGTACCTGTAGCTCAGGTACTGCTGGCCCCTTCTCTGCACATGCTCCTGTGTATCTGGGAAGTGGGTATGGCAGGACCAGCGGGTAGGGACTCAAAACACTCCTGATGTCACATTTAGGAGGTTGAGTTTCCTCCCTGGACATGGTCACCTGATCCAGAACCAGGAAGTTGTTGTTTGGCGTCCAGATGGTACGCGTCTGTGGCAGGAAGGGTGGGCGCTGGAACATCAGGGTCATAGACATCGCGCCCAACGTCACCAGGTCAAAACTAGAGTTTAAAACGAAATTAAGACAGAATAAGATTGGAGCAAGGGAAATAAAAAATTAAAAAAAAACATTGTGTATTGTGTGTGTGGATGTCTCTACCTTCCATCCTGCCTACTGATAGTGTAACCATACTCCGGATGCTGCGGGAAGGTGATGTTGACTCCAACCAGAGGAGAGCCGTCCTGCAACACGACGCTACCTCGAATCACAGCTACCCGACTGGAAGAGCAAAAGAGAAGCAGAGAGAGAGAGAGAAAAAGCAAGAGATACACAATGAAAGGGAGATATGGCAGGTTTACAATGATTGAGAACATAATGATTGTTTGAAGAGAGAGGCATATATTTGGCCAAACGACCTTGTGCTCGTAGAAAAAACAACTGCATTTAGTCTGCTCAGTGCAATTCCTTTCTTTAGCGCGGAGAGATTTGCCAGAGATTGCCAGAATACAAAGACCATAAATATAGCTTCAACCACAGTTAAACCTTTCCACACCGTCATATAAAAAACACAACTTCAACATCATGTTTATATTACAGTGACAGTGGTACCTGGAGCAGAAAGGGCTGTGGTATTCTTTAAATAGACCTTAAACTATTTGTCACATCCAGACTAGATTTTGAAATATGCATCTTGATTTTGCAGGTAAAGTGTGAAATACACTGCCTAAATCAGGAATAATCGTTCAACTGGTCAAATGAAGACAGATTAGGACAGACACATGTGTTCTACACACACACACACACACACACACACACACACACACACACACACACACACACACTGATGGAGCCTATCTGTTACTCCAGAAGAGGGATAAATGAAGGATGGTGAGGTGTCTCCGGGTGGCTGCATTGCCCAGTTTGTTACTCCTGTTCTGAAAGCTGCCATCGATTTCCCTTCTGAAAAAACTGCCACATAATTAATTTATTTGTTTATTCCACAAGTGAACCGGGGTAGGGCATTTTTCAGAGAGGCATCACTTCTTGTTTTCCAAACTGAACTTTCTAGGTCATCATCTTTGCAGATAGATGTATTTCCTCTCTTAGATGGCACTGAGAGGTCACTGAAAAATTAATGGGGACACCTTTATGACTGGTGTAACTGAATGACATTAATATGTAACAAACAAATACTCTCTGTAGTTGTAGCCTGACACTGATACACAAGGAGGATGCACTGCCGTGTGCCTGCTCCAGAGGAAAACAGATCACTAGGAGATGTGTGTGTGCACACAGGCACGTGAACACATGAAAAGCCTCATTTACATGCAAACGCACAACACCAATTAAACAAATAATGGCCAATGGACGATTCAATGCATTAATTCAGATGTATATTACTTCATTATCTACTACTCATCTCTTTCTGTATTCTATATGGGAAGGCAACTCAAGGACACAGACACACAAAACAAACACATGAAAGGTTTTCGCATGCACACACAGATCCAGGCAAACAAAGAGTATACAAGCACATACCTGGTATCAAAGGGCACGTCTCCAGGGAGAGTGTGTGTGGCCGCCTTGCCAAGGAGGAAGCGTATGCGGTGGTAGAAGCTGTGAGTGTGTGTGTTGGTGGGCGAGGGGGGTGCGGTTGGGGGCAGCGGGCTCTGCTGCAACAGGGCCAAGGGGTCGGCCGAGCCGTGACACAGAGGGTCAGAGCTGCAGCTCAGCTGCTCGCAACAGTCGGGGTCCACGCAGTCCATGAGGCCATCTGAAATGGACAGGAAGTTTAAAATGTATAAAATAAAACACTTTAAATAAAATGCACACACAAAGAGCCTTACAGTATGTGAGGAGTTGGTTGTTTAGGTGGTACTTGAATTTACACAGTTAATATACAGTAAGCGAGACATTAACATCTTTATTGTGCATAGTTAATAAAGGCTTCAAGAGATTTAAGTGACGAAGGTGCTGAGCACACATTTCTATTCTTAAAGGCCAAGGTACTGTATATATCCGCAGTGGAAAGACATGAAGAACACACCATAAAACCTAAGACCTGCCAAGAAATAATTTTCACTCAGAAACTCTACTGGAGTAATCCAATCTACAACAATGAACTGCACATGTATCATCATTATCACGAGTTTCAATCAAATGAGATTAATTTGGGGCCATCACTGTACAATTATAGCCGTCTATTGTTATAAATTAGACCTGAAGCACCAGTATTATTTGAATGCGATCCATAAAAGTCCGGCGTAAACAATGAGCCGCAGATACAAACCAAGGCGGCAGGTAATAGGAGCCAGGCTGGCATTTGTGTTTCCTATTTCAAGCCTGTTCCTGAAAAGGCAGGAAGCAGTGCTGACATTTAAATGCATCTGACCACAGACCAGAGAGCGAAAGGCCAACGATATTCTATTATAACCTCCTCCTACAAAGGTAGCATAGTACAATGGTTGATTTCCATAAGATTCAATACTTCAACTTGAAAGCACACTATTAATTGAAAATCTAGTATCACTGTCATTAAAAAGGACACATATTTGTAGCTTACTGTGCAGGCATGGCTGTTTACCATTACACACAAAGAAGAAGCACAGTAAAAATGTAGATGTGAAACATGTAATACATATAAATATGTATGATTTCACAGCCTAGTGTGTGAAAAAAATGCGAAGGAAGAACAATACATGTGCTCCTCTCTCCCATCCAGGCAGAATAATTGAAACTCTTTCTCTTCAGAGTTCCTCTTTATTCTCTGATTACTTGTGATAGCATCTTTCCATCTCTGTCTATCTTCAGAGACAAAAAGATTGCCGCGAGAGAAGGCTATGAGAGCCTACGGTATATCTGCCAATTAAAGGAGATGGTTGAATTGTATGGTAGAAAATTATTGTATCTCAAAAGCTGTGCAGAGAGGTGTGAGGATAGAAAGATAAGTGTAAGTGTAAGTGGTCACCATAGGCTTCGTTAGTGAGCCTTTTTTCACAACGGTTTGATACCTACAATACAGAAACTTCATCATATGGCATTATAATACCATATAATGCCATACAGTATGTACATTGCTTTTTGCATATGGTGCAATTTACTGTAGTGTAGAGAAACCTGTCCCTTCCTCCACCCACCCACAAGTCGGTGAACTGACCATTTGAAAAGAGGCAAAATAAGAAAAGGTTCACTTTGTTTAAGCTGTGACTAAATTAGGGGTTAAAACGCTCATGCGTAAATGTATTACATGCACAGTGTGACAGTCCTTTATGTCTTTAACACCACAGATGAAAACATCCATTAATAACAAAAGATAATTAGAACAATGACATAATCCATTAATACGATACAAAAACCATCAGTGCCTACACTGTTGGCAGGCCACGGTTCAGCTATGACTTGTTTCCTTTATACAGACCCTATTTTATAGTCCACAGGACATTGTGTTATTGTATAGCTCTGTTAGGCTATAATCCAGGGTAAGGACCTGTAATTCATGTTTTAAGCAGCCATCTGACTGACTTTCTGAAGTGTTGGCTCAGTCAGTCATGCAGCTTTGGTAAACAATGTGCAGGAAAAAAAGGTTACATTGCAGCTATCAGCACTCCGCACCAGCCGAAAAAAAGGCCTATAAAAAAGTATGTGAGTGTTTGAGGTTTCCCACTGCTGTGTGCACTGATTCAAACAAGACTCATCACAAAAGACAGAACCATGCAAAAAAAAAACAGGAAGCTTTTTCTCCAAACAAATGAGACACTTGCTTGTTTGAAATGATGGATTACAACACCAGCTCAATGGGCTTGTCCATAACAGATTTTTATTGTTTTAAAATGAATGGGCACATTTGATGCAAGGTAATATTGCACTATATTTTTATATTTTTTATTTTTATATAAAACCTGTTATTATGGATTGGATAACAGGAATGAAATGGCGAGAAAATGATTGCAATGAGCAGAGCTCTCGCTTCTGCTGAAATATTCTTTTCTTGTCTCTTCACCTGAGGATAGAACAACACAGCAACAAGGGTGAGCAACACACACTTCTCATCTGTCACCAAACATCTCATAACCAAAGAAGCAGAAATCTATTCTGCATGGTTTGCTGTATTTAGACTTGAGAAAACTTCTCAGGAGTGCCTTTTATCCAAGCAGGTGGTATGCTTATTAGACATTTAGCTGTGATAAGAGGAAAAACAGACATACACACTGCGCACAAATGGGCACATACACACACAAATACGTATTCAATATAATAATGACCAGCGGGACTCTACAGGAATCTTAACAGGATTGGGACAGCACAGAGGGATGCAGGGAAGGAACAATGAGGCAGATCTTTTCGGCAGGAGAAACAGGAGAAGTAATGGAATGGACAATCTGCCACAAAGACAGAAATTAAAGAGGTAAGAAAGAGAAAAAGTGATGGATAATGATAGATGTTAGAATGTCACCTCCGTCGTTGTCTGTTCCATCACTGCAGTCAGTTTCCATGACAACGCTGCATCCAGGCCCACTCCATCCGGCCTGGCAGACGCAGCGCCAGCCGCTCTGCTCTAGGGTACAGCGCCCATGCCCGCTGCACAGCCCTGGGCAACCGTCTGAAAAGGTGTGTCAAACACACACACACACACACACACATTTTTGGCATTTGTCAGCGTTTTGGAGGAGCACAATATGAAATGTTAATCTTAAATAAAGATAAATTACCTTTCACAACGACGTCCAAATCATGAGTAACTGTTAGAGGGTAAAGGGCGAGAATTGAGTAAGAGAAAGCAATTATAAATGGAAATTATTCCAACAAAAGTGTAAATTTTTTATCCTTTTAATCATACTGATCAAAATATCACAAGGAATAATTAAACACACACACACACACACACACACACACACACACAGCTCACCAATGTTACAGTGCTCTCCTTCCCAGCCAGGCTGGCAGATGCAGGTCCCGTCGTGGCACTGGCCGTGTTCTTCACAGCGAGGATGGCACGCTCTCTGGTCGCACGCAGCGCCAATCCAACCCTCCCCGCACTGGCACCGGCCCTCTGAGCAAACACCATGGCTGCCACATGGCACCGGGCACAGCTCTGCCGAACAGGTGGGTGGGGATACGCGTGTGAAAAAAGCGTGTAAGTGTGAGAGGAAGAGAGAAGGAGAGGGAGGGGAGCAGATGGAGTAATTGAGTGTTGGAAGAAAAGAAAGGGTAAAAGAAGCACAGGGGACATGGAGAGCGAAAAAAAAAGTTACAAAATCTGAATTGGGGGTGAGCCACTGGATATAGGTGAGAGAAAAAACTAGCGATAGAAGTGGACTAAAAAGTCTTCTTTCTGACAATACATAATCTTCCCACCTCTAATAGCTGAGCTCCCTGAAGGAGAGGAAGGGTGAATAGACTGATAATAACAGCCAAATGATTCTTATTTGCACCGCATATTTCAACTACAGGGACTCCAATTCAGCTCTATTATTTTTGTCTGACATTTTATCAGATTTGGTGGGTATGTTAATACCCTGTTTTTCTCCATCTCTCATCTTTGTCTCTGTTAGCTTTCTACCTTCAGTATCCCTTTCCCTCCCTCTAGCTTGTAACATCCCTTTTAAAAGTCTTCCCTCCTCCTTTTGTCAATTTCCTTTTCTCTGCGCTTGTCACCATCTCTCTCTCTCTCTCTCTCTCTCTCTCTCTCTCTCTCTCTGCAGAAGCAAAGTCTCATCCATCAGTAAAGAGAGCAAAGTGCTAGAGGCACACAAAGACTACTTATCCAGCTGCAGTAAAAAGTTATTTCAATTTAAATATACATAGCATGGAGAGGGAGAAAAAAGTGGATTAAAGTTGGAGAGTTTTTCAGCTCTCTATTAGAATTACATTAGCTTAGCCATGCCTCACCAAGACCAGGATGTAGAATTGTTGGGTCCTGTTGATTAAAAGCCCGGCAGGTATAGAGAGAGGCCGCTCATATCTCAGATATTCAGCCACGGTCTATCATTATCATGGGCTATATCACTATAATAAGACATGCATACACCTTAGAGCAGCAGCTAATGCCAATTACCTGCAAATCACTGGTGTTCATGCATGGTAAAGTGGGTCCTTCCCAACACCAGCATTAACTTAGTGTGGTGGAAACAGGGGGAAGTCAGTGCTATAATGGCTATTTTCCTCTCTGTCAGTTTACAGTACACTTCAAGGACAAGGACACTTTTCCTCATTGTGTACCACAGAGTTCTATATAATAGACAATAGAATACACAAGCTTTACTTTTCTCTTTACAATGGCTACCTCGCTGCCTTTTCTTCACTATGACTGCACAATTGCTGTCTATTTAAGCAGGCAGAGGTTACTGACTACAAAAGAACAGAAGTATAGGTAGGTGTAAATGTAAGAAATCTTTCACAACCATATGACAACTATGTAGCATACAGGTAAAGGGTTTGCAGTAAACATCAGCAAGCTTTTAAATGCCAAGCTGAATGTTCCTCAGTGTAGCAGTCGCTTAACGTCCTCGCAGCAGAGTGAGAATACAGAATACTTTTATTTTTTCCTTGCCTGCCTTTTTTTCCTCATTTAGCTCAGGGAAATATGTGTGTGTATGTGTCTGGGTGTGCATGACCATGTGTGCAGAGTATATGTGTGTAACACCATAAATGTGCACTAAAGTGAGTGCTATTGCAAGAAGGGGGGGCGCTCCAAAGTGCTGCCGTCAGAGAGTCATGAGGGGAAATCTCATTTACGACCAGCATGAAGAGAGTGCAAAAAGACACATGCAAACACACACACACACACACACACACACATATATATGCATGCACAGGCACACATACACACACACACACCAGACCCATTTCACAGAGTGGCTCCAATCCATATTTCTTTCTCATGTCTATCAAATCCCCAGAAAATAGTATCTGGCAAACCATGTGTGCTACAAGAACACTGGCAAACTATAGATGTGCAGTTGCAATTGTCTGTGTTTTTTCAGTGGGTGAACAATAATCCTCAGGTTTTACCAGTGTAGCAGTCTGGTCCCGTCCAGTTGGGCTGGCATGCGCAGGTGTCTGACTCAGGGAGATAGGTGCCATGTCCTGAACACTGCTCCTGACAGGCTGGCAGCGGGTCATCACAGCTCACTCCTGCCCAGCCTGCCGAGCACACGCACTCCCCGCGCACGCACACGCCGTGCCCGCCACACTGAGGGTCTATGCAGTCTACTGCAGAGAGAGGAAGGGACAAAAGGAAAAGCAAGAATGACTCAGAGGGTGAAGGAGGAAATGTAAGGGTGGGGGGCCAGCCTCATTATAATCATCAGTTCACCGAGTATGAAAGCAGTGTTCTTTGCATCCCATCCAGGAGTTAACCACCCTAGCTAAAATCCCTGTATCTGTTCCACAACATTACACTTCATAGGACACTTAGAACTGAGGCTTTGATAAGGGGTGAAATGGGTTGCTGTGTGTGTGTGTGTGTGTGTGTGTGTGTGTGTGTGTGTGTGCGTGAGCGTGTGCGTGTGTGTGTTAGTGTGTGTAATTACAGCCCTAAGCGCCGAGCCAAAGCTCAGCACAGTTCAGCTCGGCTCAGCTCGGCTCTGCCGCTCAAGGTCAAACACCTGATGTAGTCTCTGCAGGCCGCGATCCTGGAGGCAACAGCAGGGCGGACTTTGGGACAGATGTGCCATCAGGTTATCGTCAAGTGTAACATCATAATTGTTTTAGATATCATGGCTTTGTTTGTTTTTGCTAATTTATTGGGTGGTTTTACAATGGACAGATGCAAAGGGGGAGGATATGACAACGGCCTGCGGCTGGTTCCCTCTACAACTGTAATTGAGGGGCCTCAGTTACCTGCATCATTTATACTACTTATAGGTTGATGCCTTGTCTACAATAATATAACAGTATATGACAAATATAAAGCATAGACATACAATGATTTGCTATTTTCAGTTGCTTAGAAATGCTATCATGTGGCATGTGAGTGGTAGTAATAGAAATGGCAGTACTAATAATAGTATAGTTAGTTTAGCTAGTACAGCTTTTATGGAGAAAAAAAAGTTTATTTATAGATTTTATTGCCTATATGTCCTAAGCTTTTCAACACAAACAATGTGTATATGAATGGATGGAGTAGAGTTATAGTGATAAGCCTATCAGAACCATGTAATAGGACATTCTTTGCTTCAGCACTGTCAGAAAACAGTGTATTGATCATTATTATTATTTTCTTTTTTTCTGGTTTCCAGTTCTTGCCACCAGGGTTCTCAGCATTCTTTGAGTGGTGTAAAGATAAAGTATAATATATAGTATATCTACATACATAGCTCTGCACTACCTGAACTCTGTTTTAACAGCCTATTTGTTAACATTTTGCTAAATCTGCACCATGAAAGGTCATGCTGAATTAGCTACCAGCAGTTCCATGGACGTAGAGACATCTAGGGATAGATCCGATTATCGACCCTGGGCGATTAACGGGCCGTTTTTTGGCAGTTTGCAGATTTTCTGTATCAGCGTTTATTTGCCTGATAATAATAATAATAAAGTTAATTAATTAAAAAGTGCGCTACTTTGGCTTCGCAACAGCTCTGTGTCTGTCCCTCTGCTTCGGTTTCACTCACCACTGAGTCTGACTTAATGCCCCGCCCACAATACTATCGGACTATCTTTTTCTGTGGATTACGTTGAAAGTTTCAAATGTACTAAATAATTGCTTAAGGCATTAAAACAAAGTTTTGTGTTAGAGTTTTTAACATTGCAAGATCTTAATTTTGACTTAAAGATTTTCATTTTCATTGTAAATGCATATCGGTTCCAAATATCGCTTATCGGTTTCATTAACTACTAATAATCGGTATCGGCCCTGAAAAACAGTATCGGTCAAACCCTAGAGACAACAATCACCCACATTGCTTTTGATACTGTCAAATTATGACACTAACAAATATGTGATTTTGGGCCATATAAATTCAAATTGACTTGACTGATTCAAACACTCCATGGAGCTGACAGGGTCTGCAGAGCCGGGCGATAATTCTTTGTGGGTTTGAAACTACGAGGGACCCCTGTCAAATTACACATAGTCATTTGATCCATTGTCAATATGAAAATATTCATTAGTGCAGCTTTGAATTGAAATAGCAAAATCATTATTTAAAATGTGTATGAGTGGAGCCATCACTGTTGTGCAGAAGTCATATTATGAGGTGTGTTTCTCAACTTTCGAGAGAATAAAACATCTTACCTTGTTCACAGTTAACCCCCTTGTAGGCTGGGCTACATATGCAGATTCCCTGGATGCAGGAGCCATGGTTGGAGCAGGTTGGGTCGATGCAATGACCTTCCTCCACGTTACACTCTGCCCCCTTCCACCCTGCCAGGCACACACACCTTCCTTTCTCATACACGCCGTTACCGCTGCACAACACGGGGCATGAATCTGCAACAGGACAAACACAGATTACACCCACATACTCAGTAGTACACACATGCAAACACACGCACAGAGTGCTGCAGTATATTAGCTAGGAGACCGCAGTAACCTACCGTGAGTGGGGCTACGCTCTCTTATCTCAGCTAGTGTGCGGATTCAGAAAATCCTCAAGCAGCCTCTGTCTCACTCTCTTTCTCTCTCAAACACACACACATACACGCTCATACGTGCGTAGACACACACTCCAGCTTATCCCTCACGCTGTTTCAATTTACTCAAGCACCACCTGAGCCTGGCTACCGCGGCAACCCAGGAATAGTAGAAAATCCCCCCAACGTCACCTCACTCGCTCTGAACAGGCCGTGAAAACAATCGTGAAAACGGAAGATTAGGAAAGAGAGCATTAGGGGTTTATAGAATGAGGGTGAAAGCAGAGCTATCTCCATGCAGAGATGGAGAGCTGTGTAGCTAATGTAATGACAGCCAGGTAGAATAAAGTCAGTGAGTGTCTGATGACGCACTGACAGTTACACCCCCAACTGCCCCTCCACCCCCTCTCTCCTCTTTGGAGGAGGTATGGCAGCGCCAGACGTCAAATGGATTAGAAAGAGGATCCAGAACCAATGCCTGGATAATTTGCAGTGAAGGCCCATGCGTTCATGCGAGCTGGCATGTGTTATGTGTTTGTTTGATCCTTTGTTAAATCTAACACTCTGTACCCCACAGTAATAAATTCACACTTCACTTTTTACAACTCTTGCCAAAACTTGCTGTCTAACTTTTCAAACGCTGAATATTATAACACGAGCAAATGAGCAAGGATAAGAGGAACAAATGAATAAATGATTAGCGTAAATAAATCATAGAATGTGATATTATATCAGCTGTGTCTACACAGTGAGACAGATACAACTACAATCATTTTACAAAGGACAGAGGGAGAGAGAGAATGAGAAACAGTGGCAGAGAGAAAGCAAGTTGGAGAGAGAAGAAACAGGAGCAGAGGTAGAAAAGTTAAAGAGACAGGTAGAGCTGTGACGATGATATGGAAAGGTTGCAGCTGAAGGATGATGTTCTATGTTTTTTTTTTTTTTCATTTAGCTAAACCACAGCTTACCAAATGCGTATTAACGGATGAAAATAGTCCCCTGCACTATTTACACCGTTTTGAATAACCTTATTTATAATAGTGAAACTATACATTTGGACAGGTTTATAAAAAGTGACAGTAGAAGTGATTGGGCTTGAGGCTGAGTGTCAGAGACAGGGTAGAGAGGTCAGAAAGCATTGAGAGACATTGGTGTTTTCATCCTTTATCTGATATCTCTTTACCTTTGGCACAGTCAGGACCCAAGAAGCCAGCGAAGCAGTGGCAGTGTCCAGCCACACACTCTCCGTTTCCATTACAGTCTGTAGAGCAGCCATCCATTGAGTCTACACAACCAAACACACACACACACACACACACACACACACACACACACACACACACACACACACACACACACATTCACAAATCAGACATAAAAGGCAGAGAGAGAAAAAAAAAACGAAACTTGAAAATATTCTACATGTAACTCCATAAGCTGGCATAGCTCTCTGTTATTGAATAAGAGATCTGATAAGCAATGGATGGCTCCCCAGACTCAGGGGCTATATTAGATTAGTCTGATCCAGCTGCTATCACTCTCTGGGGAATGGCCAAGCACTCACTTACACTCAGTAGCACTAAGCACATTATACTGTATTACAGGTTGGAAAACACACTGCGCACAAATTTACAAACATCAAGGCTTAATCAACAAACTGTTTACAAGGGCGCAGTGTGGAACGAGATTGAACAACATAAAATCTGACATTGTGAGTGCATGAGATATTGGAGAATGGCTAATACTGTGTTGCTACAGTCGCTAAACTCTTGGCATTGCCAATATCAATGCAATGCTTGTTCCTACTAGTGCGTTGTCTCATCTGGATACGCGCGTTTCATCATATCCCTCTGTAGGCTATATGCATTTCATCATATTCCGCCATTGGACTTCAATTAGCTGCCTTCCTTTTACCTCCTTCCTTTCCTCCCATTGATATGTCCATCATGTCAGATCTCATTACCCGTGTACAGAGAAAAGATAGATAAAGAGGAGAGAACTTTTATGCTTTTAGAGCATTACATAAGATGGAAGATTCAGGTGGAAAAGAGGCTGGCAGACTCTATCCAAGCTAGATAGAGTAATTAAAATGGGTGTCAAGGATGTCATCCTTTGTTTGACCCTGTGCCATCCTGCTCTGCTCCTCTGAACAGGGATTGACTCCAAAGTCAAACCTCTGCAGTCCCCTGGCTCGCACTGTTCAGGGAGCATGGATGACAAATCCTCCTGTGACATGGCTCGCCCACACGCGCTCACACACATTTACAAACACATGCACGCAAAGTTATTATGTGACACCCCTGCCTTGAGGTGCGTGTGACACATGCTAATGAGACAGGCCCTGCCAGTAGCCGACAGCACAGCGTTATCCTCCACAGCAGCGCGTCACTACAGAAACCAAAGTCATTTTCACCTCCATCACCCGTCAGCGTCACTCTGATGGAAAGAAGGAGTGGCAATCATCTTTTCTCCCACACAGTCAGGAGGACTCAGATCCTTTCTCTGTAAGTGTCTCTTTCTCTCTGGAAAAAAAAAGCTTTGCATACACAACTTCCAATATTGCATCCGGCACCTAACACATGCAGTGAACAAAAACTCATCTGCAAGGTCACGGAGTTCTTTTTAATCCAGAGGAGATGATTGATCAGTCAGAGAGCGCCAGGCTGTAAGAGTAGTGAAATAAGCTCTGTATCTTTCAGGTCAATGTCTCAACAATAAAAATCTCCAGGCAGGTGTGTGTGTGTGTGTGTGTGTGTGTGTGTGTGTGTGTGTGTGTGTGTGTGTGTGTGTGTGTGCGTGTGTGTGTGTGAGCGTGTGTGAGCATCCGTGAGACACCCATTCGGTTCTTTCCACTGACTCAACCCTTTCCAGTTAGAAATCACTCATGCCATAAGTTATTGCAGTTAAATGCTATTATAAAATGGGTGCTTCCAGCCAAGTGATCTGATTGGTCAAATAAGCATTGCAATTGTACTTTATGAGCCTGTAAAGTTTCAGCCATGCTTTACGACCCTTGGGCTTTATAATTTTATGAAAAAATTAAATGGCTGCTCAGCTAACTAGAAGCATCCAGCCGTAAGCTAACCTCTTTTTTTTGTTTATCATCTATTTTGTTAAAACTTCCAGGTATATAGGCTACATGAAACTTTTTCTTACACTTTTGTTGGCCATTGTGTAAAACATATAATATGCAAGAGGATGTTTGATGACAGCTGAAGTGTAGCAATTATTCATAATTAATAGGCCTGCAGGAAGCACCACTCTATGCCTGGGTACAGGCTGAGTAGAATTAAAGAAGATGGGGCTGAAGTGGAGGTGGTGAATCGCAGATATCATTAAGCCGGAGCTTTTTTGGCTCACATGTAAATGCCAATAAAACTCTTTTTCTGCACCTGCTGCTGTTTTTCTGTACAAAATGGAAATCACATAATGATGTCTCTTTTCAAATAAGCAGATGCTCTTCTCACCTTTTCATTCTTCTTTTCCAACATTAATGTGACACATTTATACATTATAGTCAGAATCACAGAGAAGTGACTGTAGAGTATAGTGTATAGACATATCAGCATATATTACGGTACATATATCAGCATTTGGCCGACAATTTTCCGTCCTACTCAGCAGCAGCACCGAGTTAAGTTGTAACGGGATACTCTGTGTGTGTGTGTGTGTGTGGGTGTGTGTGTGTGTGTGTGTGTGTGTGTGTGTGTGTGTGTGTGTGTGTGTGTGTGTAATGGTCTGTGAACAGATGACAGAACATAATGTTTTCTGACCGATACAGATCAACTGACCAGCACATGCAGCTTTGATTGTTCTACCACAACTTACTTCTTTCTTCTTTTTTTACCTTTATCAAGAAGATTATAGTGAGCGTTTTCTGACTCATGTAATCACATACCTCATTACTCTTGCATGCATGTTTAAACTTCAGCACACATGTTTTACATACAATAAGTTCTTGTTATTTTGCACTTTAGCATCATTTCATGTATTGTTTTTATATTCTTTATGTTCTCATATTTTCTATCTTGTCATACTGATATGCTCTATTGATTATATTTTGTTTTATTTATTTATTTTTACGACCGCTATTCTCTTATTTATACTCTGCGTTTCTTTGTTGTATCCAGTTACTCTTTGCTTCGGAAAAGCTGAATTTCCCGAAAGAGATCATCTCATTTCTCCCTCGTCTCCCCATAAACCTCCACTCTGGGCTAAAGCATACCGTGTCTCTTATTAGAATTTATTGTACTGTAACGCAATGGTTTTGATTTTGATTTTGTAACCCTAGTTAGGGGTGTAAATGGCCAGTGAAATGAACTTTGACATCAATCCATTAATATTATTTTCCCCTTTCAAGCCAAATCACTTGATTAATTATTTGGAAAACCTAAGTGGACTAAAGGTGCTATTCTGAGCCCATCTGTTGTGTCTATATTTGTTTTGATTATTGAAGAGGAAAAGGGAAGTTAACTCTTTTTAGACGCTGCCGTTTTCTGTTTAGCTCAAAATATGGGACTCAAAATAGGGCCGGTATATTCCAGACTTTATAGACAGCACGTGTCAACAAATGTTTGACAGCTCTGAAATAAAATCTGTTTTTAGCTGTCGCATTCTGTCAGTCATATAAAAGACTCTGTCAATATGACAATGAAAGATGTCTACAGTACAATGTTTTGGCACTACGGAGCTGTTTACTGATTGGCTTACAACTTGGGCTGTTAGAGGTTGGTGATACACATATTTAGCTTATAAGCATTAAGAAAGCTCGGTGCAGTGTTCTTGATCATTTACTGAAAAACATGAAAACTAAATAAAACATGGCCAGTTAAAGATCAGCACGACTCCCAAAATAGAGTTTCACAGAGTGCTTTTCATAATATCTGTTCGTCACACATTGCATGCTTTGTAATTGCCATATCACGTGTCTGCTACATATAAATTACCAAGTCCCCCCATGGTGTTCCAGTGCAACTACATTTCCCCAACACTTTTTTTTTGTTATTTCAAAACTGTATTCTCTTAAGGGCTAATGGACAAAAGGGGAGTGAAGAAACTGCCCTGGTAATTATCCACTTGTCTATATTCAGCCATGTACTCTTGCATTATTCACATCATTCAATTTACACTGCCATCCGTGTGTGTCATAGCAATGAGCTGCAGTTAGCAAGCCCTGTCATTACTACAGGAGCTGTCCTCCCCTTTCTAATGGCTGTCTCTTGTATGCCAAGCTCACTCTTATAAAAGGGAAAAGTTCCCTTCAAATGTCAATGAGTCTCAAACTACTACTCTGGGCCATGTCCTTATGTTTTTGCACATCAACAGATGAAGTCCTTTATGGGGGTAAAGGACAAGAGTGAAGCAACCTTAAGATAAAAACAGTGAAATGCACACAATACAATTCAATAACTATAAAGAAAATATGATGAAAATGAGATATATAAAGAAAAAAAAAATACTACACTACATGTGGAACAAAGGCTACCAGTTTCAGTGAGGTGTAATAATCCTCCTCACCTATGGGAGTGCTGTGGAGTAACACTTGCTCCAGGTTCCGTCCGTCGTTGTAGAGAGCGAGGTGCCAGGTGCCGGGGTCCATGTACTCTATGAAGCCGGTTTCCTGGAGGCCGCTCAGCAGAAGGCCTTTGGGAGCTTTGGCAGTCAAGACGGGATCAGTCAAGGACCTGGGCAGCGCCTTCCCATCCAATAGTTTCACAAAGTCGAACTGGACACACAATCAGACAACAGCAATATCATCCAATTGGAATAGGCACGACTGGAAATGTACTAAACCTGGATAAAAGCTAAGGAAATTTTCATTGTGCAGTGGTGTGTGGCTGCTGTTTGGTGAGCTTTGTGAATCTGCCAATTGAATGCTTTTGGAAAACCGCCTGCATACAAGAAGCTGGGGGAATAGCATTAGATGTGGATATCAGATTTGAATTGCGAAACAAGAATCCAAAAAATAGGAAGCGAAATCATCGTCCGTGGCAGCTCGGTCCTCTACCAGACATGTTCCACAGCAGCTGGTCCAACAACTTAACGTGCTGCTAATATCACAGGTAGACTTTAACCCCCCAGGTTTTTCAAAAGGAACAGACTATTATTTCATTTGTCTAAACCTTTCTGTGTTTCTTTCTCACCCTCTCTCTCTCCCTCCCCTCCTCTCCATCCTAAAACCTTCTTGAACTAGCAAGCACTCGCTGAGTCTTATTCCCCCTGAGGGCTGTGTGTCACACTGGTGTCAAAAACAGCTAATTAGACCTCTTCATGCAGGCGAGAGCAGGGGCGCACTGATGTTAAAAAGCAGATGACTCACTGTGTGTTGAATTTTTGTCTGTGTAAGTGCTTCTCGCATGGCATAATGCTGTTCTACATGGTGTACAACGATTGCACGTGTGTGTGTATTGTTTTCTGGTAACGTGTCTGAGAGACATTATTTACAGTAAGCGGACTAAATCAGAAATCACAGTTTCCTTGTTAAAATGACATGCATCCACACTTTGAGTTGCTTTTGTTAACATCTCTGTCCACATAAGGAAAAATGGCAAAATATGTCTTCCTCTTCTTTTAGTTGACAAACATAAAAATGTTAAATCGGGTATGGCAGACAAAGCCTGATTACTCTGCTGCACCTTTGTTTTCCATCATCTCTAAACACTGTTTTAATACAGCCAAACTCACAATTGAATTGTTCTCGTTTACATATTTTCCGTTTCTGTTGTCAGAACAAAAGAGTAATTTGTTCATGGCTCATAAAAGCTACCTGTTAAACAGGCAGACAGCAATTCCTGCTCTGCTGCACACAGACGATCAAATCATTATTTTGTGCTCGCAAAATTGTCTGACAAAAACATAAATACAGTTTATTGACACCTGTGTTGTGTAATTGGCTTTACTGGCATTTAAAATGAGTGATCACAGACAAGGTTAGAGGTGACAGGAAGTAATTTTCTTGACTTCTTACTGCTACATAACCCCTAACCTGTCTGAGCAGGCATATGCAGTAGCAAAATGACCAAAATGCATCCCCCTTGTTGCCATCTTTTTTTTCATCCCTACTGTCAATCTTTGAACCAAACTGAACAAAATGATTAGAATCAGCAAAGGGATTCGCAATCTTAATCAATCTTCAATCTTAATATTGGCTGAAATTGTGGTACACGATAACACAGGTTGAGTGAGCATGCAGGCAAAGTTGAGATCGCTCAGAGAAGGGATGTTGAGAGAGCAAGAGAGACTGCATGTGGAAAAACGGCAAACAGAGAAATACATTGAGCACAGAATAGATTTTTGTTTGCTCAAATTAAATAATTCTTTGCGAGAAAATATTTTCTCTACAAAATACAATTTATATAGTAAATATAACGCCGTGTACATAATTGTCTTTGATCATCAAGCACTTGACGTGAGGCCAGAATTTTCAAAAGTTATCACTCAAAAACAGCCTTTGTGTGGATGAAAGACCGGAGAGAAAAAGGTGCATTAGTGTGGATGTGGTACTTCAGCAAACAAGCCCATCTGGGTGAACAGCATGCTACAACAGGAGCCTCCTTTACCTGAGTGTGTGTAGGCGGTATGTTCCTGCGTCCGTAGACCCCCAGCAGTGCGTTGTGGGAGAGAGAAAGGTTGAACTTGATGTAGGTCGGATGGTGCACAGTCAAATGAAACCTCCAAAAAAGTCCCGGTGGGATTGCCTGGCTTTGCTGGGTTCCAATGTCCAACTCTCCACGGTCGATGGCCCGGCCTCGCACCCATTTCTCTGCAGGTAAAAACCACGGGCAGGAGATATTGTTTAGTCACATACTGAAGATTTGTCACGGTAGACAGGGAGTTCTATTCAGTATCAGAGGGAGCATTTAATAACCAACCTGATGTCTTCAAACATAAGTGTGATCAACTGCCCTCTAACGAAGTGAGAGTATATACACATCAGGAATGATTGAGCGCTGGTGAAAATCCTGCTTTTCAAGGGACCCTGCTTTGGCAATGCTTTGGATAGGCTCTGCATAAAGATGAACTGCTTTAGAAAGGAAGTGTTTTGTCTGAGAGCAGTCTACTGGGGCTTTGTCATGTGTTACATTAGCATCGTCTAACAAGAAAGAAAGAATGTGTGCGTGTGTGTGTGTGTGTGTGTATGTGTTAGCATGTGTGTAAAAGGAGAAAGACAGAGAGGTGGTTGAGAGAAAGCGAGGAGGGCAGGGGCAAGCACGCATTCACAAACAGCGCCACGGCACACAGATAGTGTCTTGAGTGAGAGCCTGTCTTTGTCTGTGAAGAGAATAGGTCTTTCCAACAGTCCCCTGGCCATCAGCTCCTCTCCTCTCCATAAGCTTTTTTATCAACCACCAGTCTTTTGTGTAGAGGAGCGGGCGAGGCTCTCCAGACCTCTTTGTGTCGGCCTTTATGGAGAGATATATCTCTGCTTCTAAACTAAGATGGAGAAAATATGGTGACAGAGGGGAGCCAGCCGATCGTTACGGCCACAAAGGCAGATGAACAGTTAGGGGCAGATTCATGGACGAGGCCGCTCGCTCTCAATCTATAATGCCTGCAGCTTTACCACTCCATTATGGCGACACCATGCCCACCCACAGGCTTGCCGGCATATATCACATGTACTGTCACACAGATAGGGAGGTGGAGAGTGCAGGCCTGTGAGTAGCTCCTGTTTCTACTGACGCTGTTGTTCGGTCGGTCAGTCCACCACCTTGGTTCAGACTGACATGTCTCAACAACAACAAAGGAGCCCAATTCTCCCACTCGCCCCTTGTTTTGTGGCCTTGGTTTGCTTACTGAATATAATGTCTTTCATAATGCCTGCATGATATTTCAGGTCATTCACGGGTTAAATTACAGATTGTGTGAGCTCGTTCCAATCTGTCGTCCCCAGCACACCTATGACACAAGGGAATAACATCTAATCACTGGCAGGCTGAAGTGCATGAGCCTGAGTGTAGTGTGTAGGGGACCGCAGATGTGGAATGTGCTTGATGAAAGCTTGAAAATGTCTCCATCTTAAACAAAAAATTAAAGGAGAAACTGCTTATAACATAACATTGATTATTCATTAAGTGTTATATATGAGCTGTGTTGTGTCTATTGTGAAATTAGTTTTTTAGTGTTCATTTTATTGTATAGTCTGTGTTGTATGTTTATTGATATTGGGCCCCTTCCGAAAAGCTTTTAGTAGCTTATTTGGGGTTCTCCATTTCACGCCTCATACATACTGAATGATCATTGTACAGTCTGAAATTTTAATGATACGATAACGACATGTGAATAAACTGAAACTAGTTGATGGATTGCAAGGAATTTCGTTACGGAAATTCATGGTGCCGAGAGAATGAATCCTAATTATTTTGGGGATCAACATGACTTTTGTTTATCTAGCACAATCATGAGGATGTCATTTGTGGTTTTGAGTGAACTGTCTCGACAATCGGGTGGATTGTCATGAAATTTGGTACGGACATTAAATTCCCCCTCAAGATATATTGTAATAACTTTGTAGATCGTTTAAGTTTTCATCTAGTGCAATCATCAGGTCAGAATTTTAATTTGTTAAATACTTTGGTTAATGACCAAATACGTACACTAATGACATTCCCAACAGCCTCAACTGTACTTTGTATTTATTGTTAATAAGCAAATATTAACATGCCAACACAATAACCTAAGATAGTAAACATGGTAAACATTACACCTGCTAAACAGCAGCATGTTGTCACTGTGAGCATGTTAGCACATGACATGGGTGGATAACCGAACGGGCCTACCGGGCCCAGGGGCCAAAGGCCTCAGAGGGCCCCTATAAGCTAGAGCCTGTGTGATGTCACTATTAACTTTGCTTTTCTTGTATCACAGTCAAACGGCTTAGTCATTCATGTCAATAACAGAGCCCCAAAAGTCCTACTAAAAACAAACTTAAGGAATAGTCTAAACATTCACTTTGAAGATGTCACAAGAAAGAAACCATCATAAAACCATG
Source organism: Sander lucioperca (assembly GCF_008315115.2). Classification (NCBI taxonomy): domain Eukaryota; kingdom Metazoa; phylum Chordata; class Actinopteri; order Perciformes; family Percidae; genus Sander; species Sander lucioperca. The sequence goes on along the minus strand of NC_050173.1, from coordinate 49,931,469 downwards.
AAACCAGAAACCATGATACATTTTAAGTGAGTGTTTCTGTGCCCAGGGGCCCACTGACTCATAATCCGCCTGTGCACACTGATGTTACCATTTAGCTTAAAACACAGCGCTGCTAGCATGGCTGTAGACTCTTTGTCTTATTTCTCTCCAACCAGAATTTGTACCTTTAAGACCTACTCTTACATTTACTGTTAAATATCATACTAATGAATGCCAAAGCATTGGATTTTTCTTTTTATCTTCCATCTCTTTTATCTTCTTCTGCTTTGGATGACGTGATTGAAAAAAAGGTAAATTGATTAATTGGTTAACTGATTGAACTAGACTGAGCTGTGACGAGAGAGCAGGATAGAGGAGGGGGATGGGATGGACAAAGGGAGAGAAACATGAGAGGGGGATGAGAACAAAAAGAGAGTTCAAAAAGGTTTGAAATGAAAGAGAAACAACAGACAGGTGTCCTGTGTAAAGCATAAATTGCCACTAAAATCGCTAGAAAACCGAATAAAAGCAGCTTGGCAGAAGTAAGGTATGTATTCATGCATTTCTGTCGAGTCAACCTCAGCAGTCTATTCCTTTTAATGCTTTTCCTCACTCCTGTGCATCGGCACGAAAATAAAGGCCAGCAGAGGGATGGATGTCCCAAGGAAAGCAGCCTTTTATTCAACAAAAAGATGAATGGGACATGAATAGGGCATGGCAGTTGGCAGAACACTGGCAGGCAGACAGGCGCGCAGGCGAGCAGGCTGACTGGCGGCCAGATGAGCAGGCACATCCTTCCGGTGCTAATTACTGTATTGCCCCTCTATATGATGAAACACCGGGACAGAAAGCGGCGCTCAGGTCAGCTGCGAGGATGGGTGGTGGAGTATGTGGGAGACGGGGGCTGGGGAGATGTAGAAGAGAAGAGGAGGGGGAAGAGAAGAGATGAGAGGACCATGTCCAAAGAGGAGGTGGCGGTGTCAAGTTACAGCTGCTGATGCAAGAAAGAAGAAAAACCCTCCTTGCATCTCTTTCTCCTTGTGTCTCCACAGCAGAGCATGATACTGCAGCTCCAGTAAAATAAGGAGTGAAGGATCGAGGCATTTTGGGAATCCTGCAGAAACCAGACGGATCACATGGTGACTAGGGCTCCTCCAGGCCTCCCCAGCTGCTCAGATTACTGCTGTCAATCAATGTGTTCCACCAGCACCGGAGCCCCATGTCTCTCGGCACAAAACCTAAGACCATTCTCTGAAAATATCTTTCAAAACAGAAAATCTCCGTTCATTCCTAATTGGCAGGCAAAAGAGATACAAGCTTAAACAAGCCAATATGCTAGCAGGGAGGTAAAATTCCTTCACACCTTGCTATCTCGTGGCTTTAATAAGCGAAAAGCAGCTTGAAATTCAGACCTGCTATCGGTTACTTACGATAAAAATAAATGGCATCGCATAAATCTCTTCTTGTGCTTTTCATCATTAGTTGGCGGCAGAAGCAAGCTGTAAGCAAAAAAAATGCATTACGGTTTATTTCAAAAGTGTTGAGCTTGTTTAAAGGGGGGATGAAAGGGTTATTCGTGTCTGCCGTCAAGCCCAACGTGCCCTTGATGGAAATGATAGAGGGTTAGTGGGCAGGTCTGCTTAGAACCAACATACTGTTCATATAATAATGATGCTGCCTCAGCCAATTATACTGGCAGTGTGGCATGGTGTGCACATAACACAGCTAATGCACTCAATGACACTATTTGACACCCACAATATGAAACACATATTGTACATATATGCAATATTTTCTCCTAAATGAGCACTTGAAAGGTTCCTATGCCACAGGACATCTGGGCGTCCCCCATTTCTAATGACTAGCTGACATCTGTATATTGTCATCCGTCTTATAAAGTGTATGAATCTAAAAGTCAGTGTGAGTTTGTTCGTAGGTCTGTCTCAGAGTGTTTTGTGCCTAGTGTGTGTGTGCGTGTGTGTGTGTGTGTATGTGTGTGTGTGTGTGTGTGTGTGTGTGTGTGTGTGTGTGTGTGTGTGTGTGTGTGTGTGTGTGTGTGCGCGCGCACCAGGCCAGCGAAAGAGATGAGCTACATTTGGACTTGGGACACAAGGTCTAATTAATTTCTCTTGCCTACGGGTTATTCGGGTAAAACAATTACACCTGTAATCTATTTTCAAAGGAACTAAACTGTCTTTGCAATTAATGTTATTATCCCTCAGATTCTAATGAAGCGAGAACAGACTAAAAGTGCAGCTGAGGTCTTGGTGGTGGGACATGTCTGGGGGGACCGGAACTGTGTGCGTGTGTAAGTCGATATTGAAGCGTAGGCCTGTGTGTGAATCTCACGCACATTGGTGCGGACAACATTAATAGTCTTCCAAATGCAAGAGAGATTGAGTTTGCCGCAGGATGAATAAAAATATCACAATGGCCAAGGTCTCTATAATTACTTGGATTCAATTAAGGGCCTTTTCAGCAGTTGGTTTAATAAGCTTTCAGCCTCCTCTCTCCACTGTGCAGCCTAATGAGTGTCAGTCAGAGTCAGGAGAAGATAATGCTCTTGGCCTTAGAGCCTTCCATTACTCTCTCGTCCTCACCTTCTACCATCAAGCCTCGGGCTATGTCTGTGACAGGCAAGTCTGCCTGTTCACAAACTCATTCCCTCCATGACACTCTGAGTGCACTTACATTGTTACACCTGTAATATGTGATTTATAAATTGACACATGGAGAAAGCACTTGTGTGTGTTTTTGATTGCCCTCTACGAAGCTCATAATAATCTACTCTGGGCAGAGGCCTGGAAGGAGCAAACCGTGTGTGTGTGTGTGTGTGTGTGTGTGTGTGTGTGTGTGTGTGTGTGTAACAAACAAAAGTATGCAATACTCGATACTAAAGTCGGTACCACGGTGTGTGTAAAAAAGGAAGAAAATAATAATAATACTTAAACATGAATTCCTTTATTTAAACTTTTTTAAGGAGTCTTCTTCTTCGCCCAGAAAAAGAAAAAGGATATTGAAAAGAGCAAGAGACCGGCTTTTTGAAGCGTGAAGGCTAACGTAGCTGTAATACGTACTTTGAACTGCGTGGCGCGAGAGAGTTGATATATGATCTCAACGCTAGATGGGAGAAATTCCTACACATTGGACCTTTAACTCATTGCCACAGGAGATTCACCTTTTGTCGCCAAAATTCAACTGCAACCTTCACAGTGCCTTTTACCTGGCTCACAGTCACCTTTTGTCAGCTAAACTGAACTGCAACGGCTGCTGATATGACTGTAACCTTCACAGTGCTCTGTACCTGGAGCACAGTCCTTTGTTATAGCAGAGCCAAAACGTAGTGTCAGAGTGTGTGTGTGTGTGTGTGTGTGTGTGTGTGGTAGAGTGAGTGAGAGAGCGACGGGGGTTACTGTAGCTCCAGGCCGAGTACCGACTTTGTCTGTGGAGACGTAGTGGAGATGGAGAAACAAAGTGTCTCCCCTGTTCTTTCTGACCATGGTCAGAGGAGAGCTGTAGCAGGAAAAGTTAACCCTCTCCTCAATTTCATGTTGTTCACAGAGAAGGAGCAGCTGAAAAAGAGTAGAAATGTGACACTACCACGCCACGGCCAAGCAGACCTATCACAGTTGTTGCAGTCTGCGACGCCGCGACATGCAGTTACATTTCTGGGGAAGTGCACGTCAGGCTACGGCGTAGGCTACGATGTGGGGTCAGTATTTACGCATACCTATGTACATACCTACAGCGAAGATTCAACCCAGAACTATAAATCAAGCTTTAGTGTGGTAATGACCTTTGAGCATTTCTACCACAGAGTGAATTTTCCTTCTTACATTGTTTAATTTTAAGGATTTTTAATAGCTCTGAAGTATCCAGTATTTCATAAGAGTTTTTTTTTTCTTTTTAAGATAAAAATTAAAACTTAAGTCAGAAAAAATTCTCAGAAATGTGTTTTTCATTCAGTGTTTTTTATCATGTTGTGATCCCTCATACTTATTTTGGAACCCCAACCAACAGGTTGGGAACAACAGCTGTTATACAGAAGTACAATGCAAATAATAATAAACACTATTACAAGTAAAAGACATGCCTTTAACATCAAAGTAAAAGAAGATTTATTATCAGCATATTCACTTAACGTTTCCAAGTAAAAGTACTTATTTCTGCAGAGAACTGGCCCATGTGATATATAGTATTATTATATGGTACATTATTAGGTTGTTAATACTGTTGCATCAATGTGGAAAAATGACTAATTTCAACTACTGGTTCAATCTAACCACTTTGATGTGTTGTCTTTGCTTATGTGACTTGTTATGCCATTTAATGATATGTTATGTAACTAGTAGCAATAGCAATACGCTAGCATAAAATGGAAATACCCAAGCAAAGTGCAAATACACAAAAACCCCATTTAACCCCTTTTGTCCACACTATGGCTAAAATATAGTAAATATTTGTTTCATCAAAAAGAAGTGTTAGTCCGTTTACCAAGAAGATAAAAAATGACTTTGATTTATTTATTTTTTTTGCCTTTGATGTCAGAGTCAAAGATATCGATCTAAAACTCTCAAATGTCAAGAGTGAGCATGACAAAGCCCTCTGCTCGCCATAAGATGTGTCATCTACACTGTAAATACTGACTGCAGCCTGAAATTATGTTTAATTTCTTCAGCTATATTTGGATGACATGTTTTGAATGCAGGCTGAGTAGCAGACAGAAATGTTGCTGCTGTTGGGCTTTCTCAACTTGAGGCGCTCAAGCAGGGGGTTCACTAAATGATCTATACTTTCTCTGCATGTGTGCCTGTGTGTATGTGGGTGTGTGTGTTACATCCTGAGACTGTATCCCAGCGTGAGAAAATCAATGAGACCAGTGTAACAGGGACTAGTCCATCTGCATTTGCACACATGCACCAACAGACGTGTGCACGCACACACACACACACACACACACACACACACACAGACACACAGACACACACACACACACAGACACACACACACACACACACACACACACATACACACACAGCTCCTTTTCCCACATACATGCAATATGCACACTCTTCTGTACACATACACACTGCTCAGCCTCTCTCCCCTCCTCTCGCTCTGCACGCAGTCTAGAATATTGATGTGCTCTTTAAGAGCCCTCCTCTCTGTCTGTGTCACATTCCATCCATCTACACACAATTTCTAACCACACCATCAGATAGAGTGAAAACAATTCAGCACTAACTCTCCTTTCATACACCCATCGCATAGGCTCAGATGGCATTCCACAGGCTCCCCGTTTCATCATCTTCACATTATAATGAGGCAATATGCCGCTCTACTGTATGTCAGTTTGTATCATTTCATATCATTATTATATCCAGCGTTCCACGTTGACTGAAATATTATTCTCAAACTTCAATGTACTTCATTAAGCCAGGAATTCCACTGACAGAAAATTTCTTCTCCGGGCACTTCTGCTTTCATCTGCACCAGAGGAATTTTGCTGTATGTGTGGGCATGTCCGCGTGCTCGTATGCATGCATGTCAGATATAGAAATAGAGTAAAGGGAAGGGAAGAGAAAGATGGAAATGTTGGTGCGTGTGCCTTCACACATGCACATCAGCCTGAGGTTGATTATCATGGGGTGAGTGGCAATTAATGTAGCACTAATTAAGCGAGGTTTTTATGTGTGGGGACTAAGAAGGGCTCCTGGTGATCTCTGGAACTGCAGTAGAGATAGCATGAAGAACATAAAACACAGCACGCACGGCTTGACAAGACACTAGCCATACGCAGATGACACAACGTGTCAATTAGTATCTAGTGCCGCGCTGCAAGCTGAGTACAATTCTGCTGCACGGGATCTGGATTTCGGCAAAGAGCCAACAAATCAAACAGAGAGCCTATCGTAATGGCATTGAAGTTGACATAAAACAACAACACTAAAAATACAGGAACAGAGACACAAGCAGATTAACACCTTCCAATCATTCCGTTGAGCTCGTTTCATCTCTCCCTACTGTGTCATCAGTTTATATCAAAACAAGCAGAAACTGATAACTATCCTCCAATCAGTCTTCTCAGCCATCTTTATGCTCCCGTTGCTATGTTGGTACTTGTGTTTATAGCAGAAGAATAAAATCATTGATTCCAGAAAAAAAGATTTTTACTGCTTGGTTTCTTTGTGTTGTAGGCAAAAGTCATGAAAATGGCTAATAAGTTGTTTCATGAAAATGATGTGCCACTTTTATGATAGATACCTAAAACATATTTTATGTACATTGGTATCCATCAATCATTCTTCTCTCCTCCCATCACTCTCACTCACTCTTTCCTCATCCTACCATGTCCTGTTTTTATCATTTCCATTCCCCGCAGCCTCCTCTCACCATCCTTCGCTGTGTAATCTAGGGGATTGTGTGGTCTCTTGGTGTGAGAGGTGATGGGTAAAGCAGGATGAGCGTGATAATCTGCCACACTGGATTACAGCCTAATCTCTAATCTCTCTGGCCCTCCTCTGCCGGGGGACCACCTCCACCGTGCCAATTTTATTAATCTGAGCCCCCTGCACCAACAGCTTAGCTTTGCCCATTTTGATTTCCCAGCTTCCATCAAGCACATAGCAATAGGAGTTGAAACAATAGATTGTTGTGACGCAACACTCGGAAGTGAATTCCATGACCCCTGTGCGCTCTATCGGAGGATTTAGCTACTGATGAGAGTGTTAATCCTCAGAATGTGAGGATTCATCAAGAATAGTTGCTTTAGGGATGTCCCAGGTTGCCTAAATTGCAGCGGGTTGCAGTTTGCTTCGCACAGCCTCTATTAGTGCTGAACATGGGCTCCAACAGCATCCAATGTAATATCCATCAGAGTGAGTCTGTGAAGGTTGCTGTGTCCTGCCTGACTTCATGACCTGGAACACTCACAATTAATGTCCCATGTCATGGGGTTAAATTGGTGTTAGTAATTCCGCTGGCTAGTTGAGAGACGACAGAGTGAAGAAAGGCTATTCCAGTCACGTACTGGCTAAGAGGGAACATGATTAACCCATTACCTAGCCTTTCTAATAAATGAGTAATCAGTTCGAGGCTGATCTCTGGACTGATGTCTCTCTATCTTATTGGAACATTCATTGTGCCGAGTGTGTTATGTATGCAAGCCAGAGTCCTAATGCAATAGAAACTGATTGGAATTCATGCCAAAAGATATATAGTCAGTCTCAACATGTTCCAATCATGCTGTTTAAATGTTCTTATTTTCATTTTAAGAGGAAAATCTAGTCTATCGTTCTATTCCAATAATTGTGCTTCCGTTAAATCCTGTATGTTTGAGAGTCCTTGGATGATTTCTATTTAATTAAGTGTGCAGAGAGAAAAACACAAGTACAATGAGAATTATATTCAAAGACAAGCATAGAAATTAAAATAGTATGTGACCTGTATCCACATGTATGTAATTGAACCAACCTTTCTCAGTATGTGTGTGTGTGTGTTGTCTTGGCACACAGGTGTTTAATAAAAGGTACTGAGAAAAGCAGAGCTTACTGTGAAAAGCCTGTTTCATTAAGGACACTTGTAGCTAGAGTGAGCCGACTGTCTGGTTTATAACGACTTAATGACTTTGGAACGCAGACCTTTGACAACAAGTACTGATCACATCCATTCACAGTGAAGAAAATCACAGCCATCGTTCACAGCCACAGAGCAGCACATATTAAGTATATACTATGGAGATAACATATTACAGCAAAAACAAAGCATAACAAAAGAGCGTTTGGCAGCATGTTGTCAACCAGCGGCGAGCTCAGACACAACTAGACATGAGCCCAATACTGCTAAAATCCATTGTTAACTCAAGCTCTTGTCGTGCTTTGCTTGCAAACAATACATCTTGAGTTCAAGCCAGACGTTAATAATGTAGGCTTTCTTGGTATAACAAGTGCTGGAAATTGTGTGCAAATACATAATATGCAACATACAATAAAATACCTTTGACATATCAAATAAGACTAAAGCCAGGAAATTATTTTACAGAAAGAAAACAAGCATTTAGCATTTGAAACGATCAGTTGGATTGTGCTATAAGTGACATAACAGCCTCCATAAGATGTAAATAATGTTTAAAGACTGGCTGTATTGCCTTGTTGTATTTTTAATAGACTGATTTCTGGGTGTATGTTTCTTTAATTTTATTCAGAAGACATTTAAAAAAGAAAAAGAAATGGTGAAAATGTTGGCTGCAGCTGCAAGGAGGCTACAGATTGGCGTCAAACTTATTTGGAGTATTATATATATATATATATATATAAAGGAGTACTAACATTGCACTCCAGGAGCATTGTCAGTGGACAGTTTTTAAAAAAAGGATCAAACTTAATACAGCAGGACCAGTGATATTGTCTTACTAATTTTAGGCATAAAACGTCATATAAATCAATAAGATAAAGCTCTATGGTTTACTGTAACTTCCTCTTAACCCTCCTGTTGTCCTCGGGTCAAATTTGACCCGTTTTCAAAGTTTCTGTATCAGAAATATAGGTTACTTAAAACCACATTGCCTCAAAAATAACATGGATGTTTCCATACAACGCTTTTTGCAAGTAAAATGAAGGTTTGGATCATTATTGAGTTGACTTTATAGCATTTGAAGATTTGCAATTTGAGAATTGATTTGTTTCCTGACTAAACGTTGACATATACCAGTCTGTGATCCACTCAACATCCTCTGATTTTAATTGTTAGTCAAAATAATTCATAATTTGTGCTTTTTTTTAAAACTCAGAAAGTAGGTATAAGTTAATATTAATGAGGTTTATTGACTACGCATTCCAGAAATAAGTGTAACACTAGTGGTAATAGGTTGTAATGAAGTTGACTAAGAAGATGTAACACAGAATGGGGTGAAATTTATACTTTACAGACAAAACAGAAGTTAGTTAGTAGCTAATGTAGCCTTGAGCTGCTAGCCTCAAGCAGAGATGAGGAGCAGGCTACAGAGGTCTGGTAGGCTCACTTCTATCTAACTCTACACCCAAACAATTTTTAATTTCATCACTTGAGGCGATTTATCAGACTGTGCAGCCACAAAAGACTCTATACAACTTTTTTCACATATGCAGTAGTGATGGCCAAGAAATGGAAACATACTTTGATGTTAAAAATCAGGAGAGTTGCCCTTTAAGACTGAACAAGATATGACCTCAGACTTCAATTAAGCAGTAAAGGCATCTCATGTAAAAATTTGATAAATTTGAAGAAAAAGCAAGCATCAAAAAGCCTGATGGGAAAGTTACCACTTTCCATGGTAACTTACTGTAGGTCAGACTTATTTCAACCTCCGTTATCAAACAGAATTTCCTGGAAATAAACATGACTTACTGAAATTAGACTGGTTTAACTGTTAATCTTGCTTTATAAAACAACCCACTGGTTTAACTGCACACTTGCCTTATTGCTTTTAAAATGTCACAAATACAAAATGAAAGCAGCAGAGCACAGTTAAAGTGTGTGAAATGCTTTAAGCCAATGTTCATTCAATACATTTAATAATCACGAAACTGCAAATTGCTGTATTACATTTGCTTTCTTGTTACTGACGGCCAAATCCTGTCAATAGTTGAGTGCAGAACATCTGTTATTACGGTGTATGCTGTATGTGTGTGTCAGCTTACCTCTGTCACCAGCGTGTGTGTTTTCAGGGTTGAGTGTGTCCAGCAGGTGGATGGAGCTGGTAGGTCTGGTTTTGCTGCGGTCATCCTGTTGATGGTCCACCGAGCTCAGGCCGTTCTCATACAGCTGGCTCTCGCCGTGCCGCAGATGCCAGGTCAGACCTAACAGGTGGACCGCTACACACACACACACACACACACACACGCACACACGCACACACACACACACACACACACACACACACACACACACACACACACACACACACACACACACACACACACACACACACAAAAGATCATTAGTCAAGGCATTCCGAGAGGTGTGTCTGAATCTTCTTCAATGCCTATCTTAGAGTTCTCACTTAGTTTATGTGCTTATTAGTGCCCGGCAAAGCAGTGGACAATTAGCAAATACACAAAGAACACCCACACACACAACCACATCCAGTATATGCACATGTGTACATGAACGCAGAAGGTGGCGGGGGGGGGGCAATTAAGGCAGATCTTCAGAGCCTGAGCCCAGGGCTGGTATTAAAGCGCTAACAGTCTTTTATGCATGACTAATGATGCTTTGAAAGCTGCTGCCGATTCACAATCCATATGGGCCTTTTAAATAACAAAGGGTATGGGAGGATAGGATACTGGATTCCCCCTCCCACTCATAAAACTGTTTACTAGGACAACAATCCAGCATGCTGTTAAATAAAAACAACTAACACCTGGCCATTAATGAAATTAATTAGCGTCTTGCAAGGCTGTCAATAAAATGTTGAGTAAAACATTCACCATCCTCTTGACCAATCATCAGGTTCCCTTCATGTGAGATTATACTCCAACACTGTTTTAGTTTGTTCCTTTAAAAGGAATCTAAAAAGGTAATGCCCCTTTCCTGATGTGAAGAACAAAGCAAATAAAATAAATCATCGCAGGTTTTTTTCTCCTTTGACACATTCAGAACATCAAACAAAAGCATACTCAACTCAAAAAGTTACTTTGCTCTGGTGGCAGTCAGAGGATGGCTGCTGAATGCAGATCAAGGTAAGGAACTTCTAACGACTTCAAACATCTTCACTGTCTGTCTTCTGTGTGCTGATTGCCGACACCCAGAAGAAAAAGCACTTGACACACGCCCGACAACGCTCGCACAAAATGGCTGCTTAGAAAAACAAATCCACAATTATACGGCAATGCCAACACAATCATAGCACGCTCACACAAGCGCTTAAATGTACCTGCTAGTTTCATGTATGCACGCATGCAGTCACGCCTATGTGCTCGCCCACTTGATCCCTAGCTGATGAGGAATACCTAATTAAAACTCCAGATAGTTCAAAGCCCTTTGCAGTCACTTTAAGTTTCAGAAGCACAGAAAAAAGTAACTATTTTCTGTGCAAAGCTAATCTATGATGAGCTCTGAGAGTTGAAGCCAATATGGTCCCATGCTCCACTCTGGCATCTATGGGGATCAGCAAATCATACATTTCAACTTCTGACTAGCCTTAGCCACTGTTGGTTTAGCTATCTATTCATGCACAATATGGGCTCTTCTAAGCAGAACACTGACGATTACTAGGGCCATGAGGGAGACGTCATGCATCATTTAGTTCAGACTAATTGAACTGTCAGCCTGTGACGAGACCAGACATGGACACGCACAGATTCTCCACATAAGTGTGGGTACAAGTCACTCTTTTCAAAATCAATTTTTTTCCATCACTGTAGTTTTCTTATTTTCATTTAAGAAAGATGCAGTGTGGGGGATTTTCTCATTAAAACATCGCTGTGAAATTAGTTGTGATGACTCATTAAAAAGACGGGAGGAAAAAAGTATGACAAACAGTAACCCAAGTGATCTGCCTTGTACATTCAATTTCATGGGTTTAGTCTCCAGCAAAATCCCTTCTGCTTGTCTGGTACTGCAAGCAGAGCAGGTGGAGAGAAACGCACAGAAAGACATGTTGATGACAGTCTGAATCTCATTTTATTCAACAATGATAGATTTAGAGGCAATCCGGCAGAGATTGCCTTTAAAATCAACTCACCTTTATTAGAATTAAACATGAAATATAGTGTTGCACCTACAAATGTAGGTTTGTACTGTATGCATCACCACTGTTTGTACTGCAGTATATTACACAGTGGAGTGGAACAACCTATCACAGTTTCATAAATGAGTCTGTAAGGGGAGTGATGACAGTTTATTCCCAAACTCATACATTTAGCATTTCCACCATTCAGTCTCTCATGCTCCATTCTTTCCTCACTTCCTCTCATCTGGATTGCTTTTCTTTCTCTCTTTATTCTCCGGTGCACCCCCCCCCCCCAACCCCTCCCTCACCTCTGTTAGCCAAGTGTTACCCACTCCAGTAATGACTCTCTCTCCTAGCGTCAGTCCTCACTGGCTCTCCTATCTTCTCCTCTTCACCACTCCATCCCTCCTTAAAAGACCCTCAGACCATACTTCTCCTTCTCCTGCTCATCAGCATCTCTCTCCGTCTCTCTCATTCTCGTTTTATGGCTGTTGACCTTTTGCAAGAACACTTAGCATCTAGGGCCACAGAGCACACGCACACACACACACACACACACACACATACACACACACACACACACACACACACACACACACACATATACACACACGCGAAGGAGGGATAAGGACCTGCGGACATGATGAGGAGAGGATGGTGGTGGAGAGTGCAGGTGTGTATGCTCTTGTACTTTTAAGGAGCTGATGTCCTCACGGCAATATCAAGAGTATTGATGGCATATTTGTTGTTCTTCACTTTACTTTAAGTTAATTCTGGGTATTTAAAAACTGAATACTTATGGAGCCACAGGCAAGGACAGCACTAAGGCTTCAATTTGAATACAGTTAAAGTAAGGGTGTTTTTTTACGTCTAAGATTCCACAACCAAGAGTCTCATTAATTTGCTGGAGTTAGCTAGCAGTTGGATATGGAATGTTGCATAGTTGGAGCTCTTCCGAGGCTTGGATGGGCTTGAAACTCTCCTGGTTGCAACAGTGCAAAGGTGAGCAACCGCTGACTGTGAAGGTTAATTATTGACTTTCGAAACAAAATTTAAATCCTAGCTCAAGGTCCACTTTATAGCTTTTTTTTTGGACAATTAGAGAGTTAGTTCAGTTGTCATAAAGCTATATTATAAGATATATTGTCATAAGATGAAGAAAAAGCTAATGAGCTTGGATTATTTTGTCAAACGAGCAACTGCGTTAGTATATATCTGGTTTGATAAAAGTTCAAACATACAAGCATGTATACATCAAAATGTACGTAGAGAAGTCAATTACAACTCCCAAGCAGGGCGGATAAATCCACTGGGGGTTCCATAGGAACAATTTCATATGGGCCCCATTGAGGCTCCACACAGGTATATTTGCCCAACCCATTTTGTCCCATTGAGTCCCAGCAACCAAACAGTATTTCTATGCTGGGATACTATCCTTCCCCCTACTTTGCAGTATATGAGGTTGTGGTAATTTGCATGAAATGTAATTTGTTTAAGAATATGCAGCATGTAAACATACTATCTCAAATATAGAATGTATTACAACTTGTATATTGTTTGCCCCTATAAGAGACAAGACAATATATTTCCTAAAATTTCGAACTATTCCTTTAAGGGGATTTGTCACATTTTGGGTTAAAGTTAAATGAATTTAGCAACTATGGCACACAATGTTTCGTTCCCAATTGCAACAACAAAGTGTTCTGAATTTGCTACAGCTCTGATTCTTACCACTGACTGGCTTCTTTTCCACATAGCAATGGTGGCTAAGGACCATGGGTATCGTAGTATTTAGAGCCATCTGCTATACCAAAATGATGGAAAGGACACGATTCCTCAGAATCAAAGTTGAAATAATAAAACTGATGATGAACATATGGTAGCAGGGTACTGTTAAATTATACAGGAAACTCTGGTGTTTCTGTTTCCTTGTTTTTTGTGTCAATTGATTGTATAGAAACAGACAGGAAACTAGAAGACAAAGAGGGTATAACTAACAAGTCCAGAAGAAGTCAAACTGGGGACGTTGCAGTTATGTTATCGGTCTTAACCAGTGCACCAGGTGTTTCTATAGCTGTGTTTCCATTAAATTGTCAAGCAAATTTTAAGCACACTTTTGAAATGTCAAAAAAGAAATGTGAATTAGCATTTCCATCAACTGGTTTGGAGAATAAACTAGGCTACCGCGTAGTTTCAGCACAAGTTGACGCTATAGGTTACCCATGGCTGTAAGCTGCCTGTAAACAGTGTAGAAGAAGTAGAGGTTGCTATTTAACCATTAGGGCTGCACAATTGATTGCAATTTTATCAAAATCGCAATGTGAAATAGTGCAATATCCAAATTGCAGTGGGGCGCAATATTTGTTAAAGGCAAAATATGTGTCAAACCATTCTGAATGTGTGCTGCAGAGACGTCCCGGCCTACAAATCCTATCCTCAAGACTAAAGAAAAAAATCTTTGTTTGGTACAGATCCTCACAAAAATCACACTATTATCATTTTCATTTATTTTAATTTTTTTCAATGAAAATGAGAATAATGATACAAAAATTATGTCAATTGCAGTTTAGCAAATTGAAGTTGTATCAAATGTTTCCATTTGCATACAGCTTTTCTAATGTGATACTTCAAAATGCACATAAAGATACGTGAATGGAAACGCGCGTTATGGTTTCGGAACATTTAGAACATCATTAAAAGAACGCAGTCCAGTACAGTAGGAAAAACTACCACCGGAATCAGCAGGTCCACTCACTTCTTAACTCTTTTGCTTATAGGATTTGATACATTTTTTATCCTTTGTGTGGGCACACTCACACAGACACACACTACGACACAGCATGCAGTCAGTTACGCGAGCAGCATGTGCTCAGCATGAACCCTCACTCTCACTCTCTTTTCCCCCTGTCTGTCTATCCATCTCTCTCTAAGTGTCCATCTTTCTCTCCTACGCTCTAGCAAAAACGCACATAACCATCACATGTTAGAGAGGGACTCTGAGTGAGTCCAGTCATTATAACAGGAGCGCCAGCAGCAGCAGCAGCAGTGGCGACAGCGAGCAGCAGTGCAGCGAGCTAACAGGCTGAGGTTCTCGCACACATGAATCATTGATCAGTGTGACAGTGAGATGACTGCCAGAGGTAATAGGACTGCACAGCTGTAAAGGGGTTTCTGTACTGTACCCTCGCTGTCGCCTACCCCGCTGAGATGTGCGTGGAAGATGTGGCAGGCTGAGGGGAATGGCGCAGGGACGAGGGAGAAACTGAGGCAGTTAAAGTAGTAGTAGAATGAGGTGCTTGATGTGGCTTTTTCAGGCTTACTTAAACTAGCGTGGAGAAAAAACAAGAGAACAGAAGAATCCAAGCTATTGGAAATGTGTGGATAGAGTGAGCAAGGCTGCTGAGATAACAACCTCTCTGTACGGCTCTTGTACACAAACAGCTGAAATGCAATGACGTATGGATTTTTATTGTGATTGTAATAAATGGTAACCCTGAACCACTAAATTATCTTCACCATTATTTCCAGATAGGCAGGCAAACGCAAAAGGCTAGTGGAAGCAGAGATAATGTTAGCTTGCAGTTGCTGCTATTGTTGTTGTCAGGCATGTGTGTGTCTCCAGATTAGATAGAAATGATTGTGGGCTCCAGTGATGATTAGATTTCACACTCGTGGTGGGAGAAAGAGTAGGAGATAGAGAAACAAAAGTGTGTGTGTGTGTGTGTGTGTGTGTGTGTGTGTCTGTGTGTGTGTGTATTCCTGTTTAATGCCTGTGTTACACACTTAGTGCAGTTATCTGGGGTTTATAACAGTGCTGGGTTGGGCTGCAGGACACAATCGGTTGGATTGACTGTGAATATACTGTCTTATTGATAACCATTACAGCTAAGGTAGCACTGCAGTCAGTTAAAAATGATTTATCAATACTCTCGCAGCAGCGGAAACACACCCGGGCTTGATTGCCGAGTTCTTTTTCGCTCATACACATGGCAAACCGCCGACTATATTCCATCTGACAACCAAAGACTACAGCTGGCTTTGCCCGGCAGCAAACACTTTCAAGAGCATCAGTCATTCGATTTAGTGTGTAGTTTAGCATGTACAGCAAAAGCAATTTCTCATCCAAGTTCTGCATGGCTGTGTCAGCCTCTGGCTAAGCCACAACTTCTGAGGGATGGGAGAAGGAAAGGCAGAGAGGGAAAGAAGGGCAGAGGGAGATAAAAGACACAGGGAGATGGAGAGAGGGGAGTAGGAAGGAAAGACGGGGAGAGACAAATGGGGAAAACAAGTGTGAAGGAGGAGTGAAGGAGAAGGACTTCAGAGCCAATAAAACAAATGTGTGTCTAAGTCAACGTAAGAGTAGAGACTGAGAGCCTGGGGGTCTGCCTGTCCTCCTGCCTTTTCGCCTGTCGGCCCTTGCTCCACTCTGACAGACAAGAGGTGCTGAAGTGTATTCCTTACTCCCCTCCACCAACCCCTTGAAAGCTACTAATACCACTGTCATGACTGTTTAAGTTTGTATTGTTTGTGTGCATGAGTGTGCGTCTGCTGACATTTGCTTGTGTGCAAGTGGCAGAGCAGCGGCAGAGCCTTACTTGGCAATGTCTTCTCTAACCTTTAGGACTCATCAATCGGAGTGACCTTGCTAATCTGGAATGGGAAGTCCTGTTTGTATAAAGGGATAAAATGGCGAAAAAGAGGGATAAAGGAAGAGCGGAGGAGGTGACACACTTCTCCCATCTTGAATGATGAAATTTGCTGTATATCCTGGTGTTTATTTGCCAGTGAAACTTGCTGTCGCCGTCATCTCGTTAGTCACGGTAGCGACGGTACACCAAGTCCAACAGATCAGAGCTTTCTGCTTCACACATTTCTCTGTTCTTCTTTTATTTCTAATCATGCCCCCTCTCCCTTTCCGTCAGAGTCCCGCACTCTCCCTGTCTGTCTCCCACACGCTGTCTTAGTGATCTGGCCCTTTTCTAAAAGCTGAGTCATGTCACAACAGACAGAATAGTGTTGAATGTGCAGGGGATCGGCGCCATGTTAGATTCCCCTCCGGCAGTTACCACCAACCACCACTGAGAGCTTAAACACTGCAGACAAATAGCGACTCACAACTGCAGCTCAGTCACACACAGCTCAATCCCTGTGCGTTCGTGCGTGGGTGTGTGACTGGATTTTTGTGTGTGTGTGTGAGCGAACGAGAAAGAAGAAAAAAGTGTGAGTGTGACTTGCCGTGAACGTCCGTGTGCATGCGTGTGAGCATGTACTTGCCTGGTGAACTATTGGAGCTATTGAGGCTTTTTCATTGCAGCCTCTCTGACCTTCTGGAGACATTTTACCAAAGGGCTCTCTCGACATTCAGAGCTTTCTGACCAGAGTCTGTTTAAAGCAATTTTACCAAAGGCTCCTGTAGCTGTTAGGGCAGTTTTAGCAAAGGCCAGCAGGTTTCTTAGAGCTGCATCAGACGACCAAAATAGAGGACCGAAAACAAAGAGAAACTGGACCAATCAATACAGACCCCAATGAGGCATGAAGCAGCTGGCTGAAAGACGCTGGGGGTGAGGAGCACACACACACACACACACACACACACACACACACACACACACAATTTTACCCTTAACTTTTTCTGTCCTCATGCACCCAAAATATAGTTGTTTACTTGCTGCAAGAACACTGAACAACACAGATACAGTTTACAGTAAACAAGATCAGAAAATGCTTTCATGAATTAGAAAGAAAAATGAAAAAGAAACACAAATGTGTTGCTGGTTACCAGAGTTATTCTAAACAAGTATTTAAAAAAAATCACATCTGGTGTAACAATCAAAATAAACACCAATAAACTGTCAGATTTTCTTTCGTTTTTTGAGAACTAGAAACTAAATAACGAGCCTTAAGTATATAGTACATATACACACACACAGTACCCTAAACACAAACACACAGTACCCTAAAACAAACACACACACACGCACACGCACACACACACACACACACACACACACACACACACACAATGAAGCGGAGGAGGGATAAGGACCTTCGGACGTGATCAGGAGACGGTGGTGGAGAGTGCGCACACACACACACACACACACACACACACACACACACACACACACACACACACACACACTATTCTCCAAAAGACATGCTAATCTTACTACATAGTGTTTGTAAACTTTAGAAAGCAACATGGAGGCTAATGACAATGTTACGGTGATTAACGTTACATCTTTTTTATATCTATTAATTATTTTTTTATTTTATTCTGTCTCTCTTTCAAACGTATTGCTGACTAATTTAACATCCGAGCATTGCTTGGTAGAGACGGATGGAATTTGTGGCCGAGGCGACAGAAGTTATGGTGCGTTCCAGTTGAACTGTGAAGTCGAAATTTTTGAGTTCCCAGTTGGAAATGGACAACATGGCTGCTCCAAGCATCAACAGTAGTAAAAGCTGTATGAATATACTGTTTTAAGCACTTTTGTCCAGAGCTGCAAAGATGATTCTATTAATCTCATCAACAGTAGTCAAAGTAATAGTAAATAGTATCTATTAGGCATCAGCTATTAAATTAATCGGCAGCTATTTTGATAATTAATTAAATATTTGAGTGATTTGTTATTAAAGAAAAGTAAGAATTCTTTGAATCCAGTTTCCTAAATGTGAATATTTTTTAGAATGTTTACTCCTCTATGACAGTACATTTTTTGACATTTTATAGATCAAACAACTAATCGATTAATTGAGAAAGTAATTGACAGATTAATCAACAATGAAAATAATTGATAGTTGCAGCCCTACTTCTCTCTTATTTTTGCCCTGCCGATCGGAGCCGATAAATACCCGAGCCTACTCAGGAGTAATTTGTCCCGGTAGTGAATGCCAATTGTAACCTTTACAACTGCAGACAAAAGCCAGATGTTAGTGGGTGTAAGTGGGTTTTTTTGGCCAGTGTAATAGTGAATCAAAGGTGAAAGCCCTCTTAGTGTGAGCTATAATTATGGTACAGATTGAAAATATCTGTTGAGACAAAGAGAATAATGCCAATACACAGTGCAGAACACGGCACAACTGCTGTATTGTGATTGAGTCACTGTGTGCGACAGCAGTTTTGTGTCCAACTGAACTGTGCTGAGCCAGTACACTCCTAATACAACGAGTTTTAGTTTCCAGGCCCTACTGGAAACAAGCTGTTGCCCGCCAATATTACCCACTCAGCATTGCTGTGTAGATAATTGGTTGCCTGTTGCTCTCCTTTGCAGAGCTGCACAATGAAGAGGATCGCCGCTGACCCCAGACAAACAGCGGCCACCTGCTCAAAAACCTTTTCTTTGGGAGAAAGCAGACTGATCTTATAAAGTGGCGTATGTATGACACGCCAATTGGTATGCCGTTATTGGTGTGTTATCAAGACGCACACTCGCTTTTCAGCGTGTTCATCAACGCCGTTTGTCCTCCATTGACTTACATTACCTTGCGTTTGCGTGTGAATTGACGCCGTAGCGAGTAGTATGAAAGGGCGAAAATCCGCGTAGGGAGGTTGGTCGGGGGGGTGGTTGGGTAAGACACAGGACTTTCACCCAGGAGAGCGGGGATCGCGTCCCACGTGTTATGTTTCCTTCGTTTTCTGCGTGTGTTGTTTCCTTACCAAGTTTTTCTTTTCCTAAACCCAACCGTTTTTTCTTTTCCCCCGCGTGTGACGTTAAAACCAACCGTAGCCTCGCGATAACACGCCACGTGGCTTTAGAAAGTGGCGTGTATATCTACTCTGTATATAGCAGACAGCTCAAAATGTGTACATATAACACACCACTTGGCTTTAGGAAAGTGGCGTGTATGTTTACGCGATGTCATGATGTCATGTTGGAGAAAGTAACATTTCAATAGGACCAACCTGACTCAACACTTCAACAGCTTCATCCCGATAGCCATCACTAGATTTAGCTGTCCCTCTGACTTTCCCTCTGTACATAATCAATGGACTTTTGCCCCCCACATGCTATCAGAACAGACTGCAATCCCCACTGTTACTGTTCGCTCCACTGAGGTTATTATTATCTCAGTCCGTTGGTTTTCACAATTTTGCGTTCATAATATTGTGCTCTCTACCACCTAGCATCAGGAACTGATCGTCACTAAACTAAATTTTGTGAAGCATATTTACCTACTCAGTGCAGCCATCACAAAGTATGGTACAGTATGTGTGCGACGGCCTGCAGATTGTGCTGTCTCTTTGGGGCGCAGCTCAGACTCAACAAAAGTAGCAGATCTTCAGCAGAGTGAATCAGCACATTTGAGCTTTTTCAATTTAGACTTGGACTAACCTTTTATTTTGGGTCTTTTCTTCCACATGGATTTACTCACAGTCTTTGCTAAGGAGCTACTGACAGCTACGGGCGTGGTTTAGGTGTGTGACAGCAACGACTATGGCGGACATGATAGACAGATTGTTCATCCAATTACCTGCCAGGTATCTTCCAAACAGTTTCCAAAAAAGGGTTCTCAGAAAGTTCTGTGTTAACAAACCATCTGGCACATCAGGTTACCTTCACATCAGCATAGGCAGACTGGCTATCTGGCAGTTCTGGCGAATGCCAGAAGTAGGGGTGTCACCAGTGACGGACTGGTAATTGGGCATTTGGGCAGATGCCAGAGGGGCCGCGGGCCCTCATGGGCCGTTTGGGCCAGCCAGCCAATCAGAGAGCCGCTTAATTGTAAACAGCGGCCCATATAATTTCTGTCGGCCCCCTTTCAAGCATCAATAATAAAGTTCTATGGCCAAACAACACCCAAATTTGTCCAAATCCTTCACACCTAGCAATAATGTAATCTGATCAGTATATATACCACATATGAGTCTCTCAATATCACAGTCATGGTTACCCTCTACAGTCACGAACTTTTACATTAGTCTGTATTGTTTTGTAGCAAAATTACTTATTCAGATCAAATGTTCCAAAACGTAAATGTGCATGGTTTAAAATAAAACAAATCTACCTGCATTTCTTTTATTTGAATATTTGTTTGCAAAAGTTAAAATGTAGCAATGCCTTCTGGGAATTTCAAGACAGAATCGAGTAGATCGCGTCTACTGTCTATCAGCGTGGTTGTTGGAAGTTGAAAATTGGAAATTGGAAGCTATACTGTTGACAAAAGAATTAATCGAGGCATCTAGCGACACGAGGGGGGCAGAGAAAAAGAGAGAGAAATATAAGAGAGCACTGTTGGCTGACGTTGAAAAATGCTAACAAACTGACTGATTTGTTTTTAAAATCAAGTGCAGCTTCAGCTAGCATTAGCGCTAATACTGCTAGCATGTTAGCGACACATCTGAGCCAGCACACCAGGGAGAAAGACAGGACAGAGGAATATGAGGAAGAGGAAGAACAAAACGAGCAAGAGGAGGATGAAGAGATAGACATGGATAATTAATCTATGGAACTAACCAACACAGAACAACAAGCCTGCTGTGGGTCTGAATGTGGATTACCTGAAGCAACAGAGATGGAGACCAATGCTGCAGGAGGGAGTGTAGGTAGCCTACAGTAAGTTTGGCTACTTCAGAATATTATATTATTATGGAGCAGCTGGCTCTGATGATATATTCTTTTTTTTATTATATATATATATATATATATATATATATATATATATATATATATATATATATATATGTTATGTTTTGGTGCAGTTGTTTATAGCATGGGAGTTTACGTTCACCATCACTGGGGCTATCAAAAGTGTGTGTTCTTTCCGTGCATCAACAGTTCTATCTGCGACCCCCCCCCTACCGGTGGGCCGCTGGTGGGTGGAAATGCCAGGGCATTTTTGTTCCCAGTCCGTCACTGGGTGTCACGATACCAAAAATTCAGTAGTCGGTGCCAATACCAGTAAAATAACATGATTCTCGATGCCAATTTCGATACCACCGTAAAAAAAAGAGGATTTTCTAAGATTCCATGTACTTGAACTTGAAACATGAACTTCTTTATTAAAATATTTGAAAAATATCAAAATGTCATAACAAGACATACAAAACATGTACAATAGAGCATAGAACAACATAATAGTGCAAAAGTGCAATGAATGGTCATAGTGCAACAACTAGTGTCCCCAGACACATTCCAGGCATCTTTTCAAAAGGTACTGTGCAAAAACAACAACAGTGCAAAAACAACAGGGTTTCTAACAGTTGCGTGACCAGAGACGTTACGAACCCCGGGTACATATTGGAGATGTATTTGAAAGATAGATACAAAAATATGCAAGACTGTACGGCTGCAGCCTGGAGCCTCCCGTCTGCTGCCGTCGGGCTTCTACTTTTAGAAAAAGAAGCTTGCGTCTGGTCCGCTATGTCTTCGTACTTTGGTGTTTTGGGTGTGTAAGTATGTAATAATGTTTTAAATATGCAAGCATTTACATTATATGGTGCCATGGTAGTTTACTTTAAGGTTTTATGAATAGTGTGTATTATTTAATTATGAAAGCCTGTAAGTGCGCCTCATGCTGCTGGTGCCATAAACTAACGTGAGTCTGGTTTTTGCAATTATAAAGCAAATAATGTGCCCGTCTGAAATTGGGCCAGCAAGGGACGGAATTGCCATGGCCAAATGTTTTGTCCCAGTCCTCACCTGTCCATCGGTACACTAAAAATTCAGACCAAGGAGTTTTACACCCTGTCTTTCTGTTGGATACATTTTCTTAATTACTTTGCACATAAAGACTGAAATCTAGGCTAATTACAAAAAATAATTTGTTAAAATATACAACATTATACTGTACTATTTCTGATGCTACTTTCCAGCTAAAAGAAAAAAGGTAAAGCTGTCTCACTAGAACCACCAATATTCATGTTTTTCCAGCTCTATTCCAAAAGAAGTGTTATTGCTGTAGTATGTGTTTCCTAAAACACTATAATAAGAGCCAGGAGCACTGGTGCTGAAGATGGACAGTATAACTGCCATACATATTATTTCTGTTAGTATGAAACATGTTTATTGTTAAATTTATTTAATCATTCATGAATACGGAGTGTCGATGTTAATTAGGAACTAAAGTACATTTTGTGTTGCACACGGACACTTTTTAAGGTGCAATAGGAGAAACAGACATGGAGTGAGAAGTTATTCTCCGTGTGTGATGACAAGAGTTACTCATGTTTTGAGCAGAGAAGTAAAGATGTTTTTCATTTTTGTTTTTTGAACCGGGTATTTGCAAGTGAACTCATTCCCTCTTGGTTATATGCAGCCAGCGAGGTATGTGTATTGTTTGTATTTCCCGAATGCATTTGTATTTACCTCTTTATAGTGTATGTGAACGTGTTTATCTTTTATATTGTCATACTGTAGTTTGATGGTGGATTTCATTGACTGTGAATTGCCAGTGAAGGTGGATGTGATGGTTTAAGAAAAGGATGACAAGTGCAATAAATCCATCAGTAACCAGAACCATGGTGTCGTTTATTTCCCGGAGGGAGTGATAGACAGAGCTAGCCGGCATTAGAGTTAGAAGCAGTGCTGGATCACAAGTCAAAATATCTCTGAAAAAAAGTCTATTCCCGTACTGTACCATTGCAGGAGTTGCTGAATGGTTCCATCGAGTGATTCTTGAGTCTAAACCTGTTGTTAAAGTCTTCTTATGACATACTGTAACTCAACGATAGCTGAGACAGGATGTAGGCTTATTATATTCCCTCATAAAAGGTCACTACCTTGTCAAAACAGTCACACATTTTATTTCACTTTTAGGAGCCACTAGTTATGGGCTCACATTGTCTCATGTCTTCACCAGACTTCATCAAATGGTAGGGGATCTGCTGCTGCCCTCTCTGTCATAATGTCTCAACGTTTCTCACATCAGGCTATACACTTTAGTCTAAAGTGGACATACCATCTGATAATATTAGCACTTTTTGTAAACATACATACTGCTATAAATTCAGCCTACATCCACCCTCATCGCTACACTCCTCTACTCTTCTCCGGTGTTTACAACTTTGTCACTAGATTTAAAAACTTGTCAGAGTCCTTGAGTGCTTTTATTTCAAAGACGAGCCTGTGCAGCAAATCTCGCAACACTTTGAGCAGGAATCAGCTACTTTCCTCAGTTACAGCTCTCCAGTTTATATAACAGCTGCTAGTGATGTTGAAGGCCAGATTTAGTCAACCGACTTGGCAGTATGTCTGAAACATGAATGAACTGCATTTGGGTGAGCCAGTGTGATGAACCAACTAACCACTAATGTTAGTCACATTGTTTCCCCCCTTCACCCTCCATACACAATTTGAAGCGCTTTCTTAGTTATGTGTAGAAGTAATTAAAACCTAATTGTTTATTTAGTTTTTTCCTTTTTTTGCTTTCTAAAACTGCTTCTTGGGCTTCCTGCCTGGGTCTAGAAACATACCAAATCCCGATGTAAACAATGAACATGTGTTGCACCAGAGGCCTGTACTACCAATCAAGATCAACATGCTCTGGATTTATTTCAGTTACTCGGCTTCACCTAACCTCCCTCTCTCTCTCTCTCCCTCTCTCTCCCCCTCTCTCTCTCTCTCTCTCCCCCTCTCTCTCTCTCTCTCCCTTTCTCTCTCTCTCTCTCTCTCTCCCCCTCTCTCTCTCCCTCTCCCCCTCTCTCTCTCTCTCCCCCTCTCTCTCTCTCTCTCTCTTTCTCTCTCTCTCTCTCTCTCCCCCTCTCCCTCTCTCTCTGATCTTCTAAGAACGGTGACGCCGTTATCAACCGAGTATTGATTGGTCAGTAGGCGGTGCTTTTACACCAGTTGATCTCTAATCTCCAACTTAACCTGCTCCCGACCAGGTTAGGTGTTCAGCATAAGTTACCACGGTGATTTAACCCGATCACAAGTGATCCACCTGTGATATAGAAAACCCTGGGTTGAACCTGAAGTTACCTCGTTAACGCCAAATCTTGCTTCGTAGTACATGCCTCAGCCTCAAGATGCTGCCCACAGTCAACAAAACTGCGTCACTGTTAAGTATCAGTGCTAGCTTAAAGCAGATGACCATTTTCTAACGTTACCTTAGCTAGTAACTCACCCTTTCTCTGACAGAAACATTTCCCTCCTCTTCTCGTTTGTATTTGCTTGCTAACTAGCAGCCTTTCATTTGAAATAACCGTAATGCTACATCGATGCAGTTAACGCTAGCATGGATGTGTAATAAAAGCTAAACACGCATGTTAGCTAACTAATTCAACAAACAATCTATGAGTAGCTAATCATCCGTGGTCTTAGCAGCAGGTGTGGACTGAACCATTTGCATCCTATTAAGGGGTTAGTTGGTAGAGGACAGCCTAAAAAACCCAACTCTTTGCTCCTAATTCAGTATGTCTGTTATTTAAGTATTTAGCTGCTGTTTATTTATTACATTAAATACCTATACATTTGAAACTGTACAGCAAACAAAACTATTTAGCATTGTTATGTTGGGGGGGCACCAACAAGGGGCCACTCCTCTTATATTATTCTAGAAAAAAAGCTTTTTTTTGTGTGCCATTGCACTTTTACTGCAACAATTGATATTTATACAATATTGAAATGTAGAGTTAAAGTATGTTGCTCCACTGCTTTTCTTAGTTTGTCAATTGTACACCTCCCAATAAGGATTGACAATGTTATATAAAATCCATCACTGTCAATAGCCAATAGGCCTTTTTCACTGAAGACATTTTGACTTCTACAACGACACTGGGTGTTTCTCAGTCTTAAGAATGCAACGAACGGACTTGTGTTCTTGGGGAGAATGTTCTTGCTGGTTGTTCTTGGACGAATTAACCCGCAAGTTCACAAGCACAGAAAACACTGTTAACAGTTTGAGATGATGCGTTCTTCCTGTTTTTGCTCAACCCCCCCAGCACAGAGGCTACCTGCAGAGCCCCAAAATACCAGCTAGAAATAAAAACCACAACAATATAACCACTTTGTATTAAAACAATCTCTGGACAAGAAAACCTCATAATGCTACAACTATTGCAATAATATTGAAAAATAAAACATATTGAGCTTTAATTTTATTGTTTATGGTTTAGCTCAAACACCCCTTACTTATTCAAAAGAGTGGAACGCGATCCCTACTATTATTAGTGTAATAGTTTAAGTCAGTTTAAATAAAAAAATAAGTTGGCTTATGCACTGGCGTGTCCTATGTGTCCCTATTAGTGTTATGTGGAATTATCATTTCTATATTATTGTAGTGCACTGTAGGCTATATGCCCAGGGACAACAGATGGAAATTAGCAATTAAAATGATAAAGGTTGGTGTCTCCCCTTTAGTCTACATAACATGTCATAGCATGTTACCACTTTATGTACAACTGTTAATTTATCATACAGACTGAAATTCAACTTCTAATAAATCAGAAAACAAATACACCAAAAAAATATGAACTAAATACTAAATCTAATGTATAGCCTATGGCATCATTTAAACAAGTCTCCCGAAGAGAAACGGGTATATCTCTCTCCCCCGCCTCTGCCTGTTGCGCTGTGTGTGTGTGTGTGTGTGTGTGTGTGTGTGTGTGTGTGTGTGTGTGTGTGCGTGCTTGTGGAGTTTAACTCCGAAAAGCCAGTTAACCACAGGTTCCCGTTAATCTTATGATGGACATGTGTTGTGATATTTAAACAAACGATCCGTCAACGGTGAAGCCTCTTATTTACAGGACCGGTCTAAAAGACCTCTGGCTTACAGCGGGGTCTCCGAGCGTGACCGTCCGAGCGACGAGCTAGCGGCCGGGGCAGGCGCCTGCTGGCTGCCGCGTCACTTTATGGAGCTTCTCAACTCCGAAAACTTTGGAGCAAATTGTCAAGTCGGCAAAGATTTGCGCAAGACTGCCTATATTCGAAATCTAAACCGTTCATTTCTCGCCAAAAATGTTCTCAGAAGTGAATTTAGTGATGAATAAAATGGCGAAAACTGTTAAAATTGTCCCGTTTTTGGTCTGTCTATGTACCGGAACTCCAACCCTCACCGATGCCGAAATGAATGTTGGTATACGGGTGATGCCAAGTTTATACGAGTTACCAACCATTGCATCCTCAGTAAAATGGGCGTGTCAAGAACATTTCCGGGAATCTTAACTGTTCTTGGTGAAATGCGAACTTGTGAATTGGGACAGTACTTTGGCAACACGAGATGACGTTCACAGGGACACAAGAACACAAGTCAATAGAACAACACAGATTGAGAAACGCCCACTATCTCCACAGTAGAAAAAAACACAGGTGTAAATACTGTAATTAAATAATGGCTGAATTCCATTTAGCGGTTTTGATGTTAGGGTCCTGGTATCGTGCATGCTGGCTCACTGTCACTCTCATTCAGGGTTTTTCTTGCATAGAGGAATTTTTGGCGCCCCCCCGAAGAGGTTTTTTGCCAGCCTCAAAGAAAAATCACCAGCACCAAAATGGTAAGAATTGAGAATAAAATATAGCAATTCAAATCCTCTCTTAATGTGTTTAAGAGCAATTTACCAAACAACCATTGAACCAGCAGAACATAAACTTGAATATAAGATCTGATCTCAGTTTTATCTCCAGAGTCAGGCTGTATACTGGACTCTCCTGGTGATTTATATAAATATTATTTGTTTAACCAGTTTTGTTAATTGGGGTTTATAAAATTGTCAGAAATAATAGGTAAATGCATAGATTTCTGTCAAATAAGGTAACACAGACTTATACTGTCTGTGTACGCGGACAGATCCTGCTTACTGTCATGTGTAGTCGCCCCCCCAAAGGCCCATTCTGAGCCTGGAAAAAACCCTCTCATTGGAACACTTGAATAGAATGGAGCCATCGTAAGAGTTATTAGTAACACCTGTACTTTTCCTACTATTACAAGTCAAATGTCTGCTTTTGGCTCACATTAGCACAGCAATAGTGACAGGCGGCTATAGCAAACATGGAAAGGCCGGTGTTTACACCATAATCTCTTATACGACTGTCAGCAGATGCAGCAGCTCAAAGAGTAAAAACAGTTACATTTCCCATCGTGTTACATCTGTGCTGTCTGTGGTCACACATTTTGACTCCCAAAAATGATGCAAGGTGGCTTATTTGATATTATTTGCAAATTTTAGCTTTGTCGCTACCTTTAGCTTCAGCATTTTAGCTGTTACCTTTCTGTCTGCATGTTTTGGGTTAATTGTCTATGAAAAAAGAATTTAACAAGGCCTTACTGTATGTACAGTAGTTCTGTGGTTGTGTCTTGCAGTGTTGCTGTTGTTACATGTTTCTTGAGTTCCTGACAGGAAATAGAGAGCTAAATTGAAGAAAAAAATAAGGAATCCACAGATCATTATAGTCATACATATTGTTGTTAAATGTGAGTGTGTGTGTGACTACTATCTTTGGTGTCCCGATACGGATGGACCCTTTGAGGTTGATACTTGGTCTCCTGGAGGGTCGGATCACTGATAGTAAGCACAGGAGACTTTTCAATATACGGACTTTTGCTGCTAGAAAGAACATTCTACTCTTCTGGATCAAACCTGCTGCTCCAACAAAACAATCATGGCACAACATTGTTATGGACTGCATTCCTAGTGAATATGTCACGTGCTTGCTTCACTCCAAAATAGATGCCTTTCATAAGGTCTGGGACCCTTACTTGCAGCATATTGGGCCCACAATGTCATCCTCCTTGCTTCGTGGATTTCCTAGACCAGCCTAGCCTGTCTTTGTGACTTGGTTTTAAATGCCCACTATCTGACGAGCGCCTTGTAGCCTTGCTATGTTTATATGCTCTGTATTGATTCTCTTCTGGATCCTGCTTTGCCTTGCTGCAGAATGCTGAGAGGGTGGAGGCTGGATGGAAAATGCTCTGTTATTCATTTTTACTTTCACAATTATTTTCTATTTACTGTATCCACATGCCCACATCCTCCGTTTTTTTCCTTTTCCGTCGTGTCTGAGCTGTTCTGTGTTTTGTGTTTTGAAAAAAATGCAATAAAGATAAAAAAGAATTAAAAAAATGTGAGTGTGTGTCAGAGTAAATGTCTTCTTGTTGTAATGTATGGTTGGCCTGAGCTTTTCAGTTGCAATTTCTCAATTTGTTAGCCAGGGTGGAATAGAAGCACTTCTTGATAAGCTATAATCATCCTGGAGCTTTGAGACAGACCAGGCCAGCTAGGACGTTTGGAGGAGAAATCCAGATCAAGAGGGAGCGACTTAAGTACTCTTATTCACTTCTAGCCA